>NW_007113788.1:281156-301553 GCF_000164805.1 Carlito syrichta | reverse complement strand
TTTTTTATTGTAAAGATGAGGTCTCACTGCCCAGGCGGGTCTCGAACCCGTGTGCTCAGGCAATCCACTCACCTCAGCCTCCCAAAGGTGCGGGATTGCAGGCTGAGCCACCGAGCCCAGCTTCATTTTCCATTCTTTAACTTTGAGTCTGTGTGCATCCCTTGTAGTAGGATGAGTCTCCTGGATGCAGCAAATAATTAGCATCATAGTTTCTTATCCACTTTGCCATTCTGTGTCTTTTCAGTGGTGCATTTAGTCCATTCACATTGAGGCTGATTGTTGAAACGTGATTGTTTTTATCCCTGTCATGAGGTTCTTATAAAGTTTTTTCTTTGCTTGTTTTCTTTTGGCTTTGGGGTTCATGTATTTGTGTGTTTTCAAGTTTCTTGTTGTGCTGTATTCTCTGCTGATTCTGTTCTCTGCTTTTCTCTTGGGAAGTGTGTGGTCATTCTTTTTTTTTCTTTCTTCTGTGCTTAATATCTTTTTAAGTGTCTCCTGTAGAGCTGGTCTGGAAGCTGCATAATCTCTTAGGGATTGGAAGTCTGGGAAGGATTTTAATTCTCCATCACTGATGAAGCTGGGCTTGGCTGGATAGGAAATTCTTGGTTAAAATTGTTTATCTTTGAGGACTCTGAATATAGGGCTCCAGTCCCTTCTTGCTTGTAGTGTTTCTGCCGATAGGTCTGCTACTATTCTGATTGGTTTCTCGGGTAGGTAGTCTGAACTTTCTCTCTTGCTGCCTTTAGGATTTTTTCTTTTGTGCCTACTTTGTGTAGGCAAATTACTATGTGTCTAGGGATTTGTCTTCTCATTTGATGTCTTGTGGGGGTTCTCTATCTGTTGTGCTTGGCATGTCACATCTCTGGTGAGATGGGGAAAGTTTCCTTGGATTACCTCCTGGAATACTTGCCCCAAGTTGTTCTCCATTTCCCTTTCTTCTTCTGGGATACCAATCAGCTGTAGGTTTGGCCTCTTGATATAATCGCACATCTCTTGTAGGCTTTGTTCTTTCTTTCTGAGTTTTCTTTCTATTTTTCTTACAGATTGGGTTAATTCTATGTTCTGATCTTAAAGTTCTGAGATTCTTTCTTCAGTTAGATTAATTCTGCTTTCCATGCTTGTCATCTTGTTATTTATTTCCTGGATGAAATTTTTTACTGACAAAATCTCTGTTACAAGTTCTTTCAGTGTTGCATCTTATCTTTCTTGAGTCTTATTCACTCTTTCCATTCATTCCCTAATCCCTATCATATTCTAGGGCCAGTTGTTGGTGACTTCCATTATTTGGGCACCAAGATCTGATTTTTCAGGAGTTTTTGTCTTTTGTACACTTGGTCTTTCTTTGGGTTTTCCTCATTTGTGACAGATCTCTTGTTTTTCTCTTTAGTTCTGTTACTCAGCATCAGTGGGAGAGGCTTTCCCTTCTGATGTTTGCTCAGTCCTCTATTCTTCCCTGATCCGGGGTCTGGATTTGCTCTATTTTGAAATAAGACAGTGGATGGGAGACTTTGCTGTCCCTTGTAGTTTTTGAAATCTGAATAAAGTAGAGAATGGGGCACTAGGATTCAGAAACTACTTGAAAATTACAATGTTCACTTATTGTGGTATGTGTTCCCTGAGACCCACTCCCCACCACCACTCTATATTATGATGCAAAGCAGAAACCAATGCAAAAAACAATTGAAAACAGACATACACACACAACCCAAAACAAACTGGAATAACAACAAAGTGAAACAAAACAAACAACAGCAACCAAAAACCAAGAAAACTAAACACATACACATACCTACCACAAAGTAAATAGAGAAGAAAAACAGAAAGACCTGGGAGGGGGGAATTCAGATCAAACCCTCACACATATATTGACACACATCTTAAATTATAAAAAATTAAAATAAAAAAATAGAAGAACAAAATAGCAAAAATGAACTAACAACAACAACAAAATTGAAAGATGAACACTCAATCATTCACATACACACATAAACAGAAAACAACAAATAGAAGAAACAGAAAAAAATTGGGGTGATGCAGCTCAAACCCTCATATACACATTCATGCACAAAGGAAAAATATTTTTAAAAATAAATGAATTAACAAAGTCCTAAATTTTTTTTATTAAAAAAATTAAAAATTTTAAAGAACCTGCCCTCTTGTGGCAGGTTCTATAATTGTTCCTTTAATCAGGTCTCTTCTGCAAAGCCACCACTTTCACTCTCTCCTCAGTGTCTGGAGCAGGGAAGGAGGAGGGGCAGCGGAGGTGGGTGGGGCTGCAGTCCTCCCCTCCCACTCTTGTATGGTCAGGGAGATCTCTGGTGGGGAGGTGTGGAATTGTCTCTTCCCCAGGTATGTACTCACTGGGGGTGCCCCGGCCAGGCCTATCCTGGAGTGGAATTCTATTGCTCCTGATGTCCAGGCTCCGCCTAGGTTTCTCCCTCTCAGTCATGGTCTAGCTATGTGGGTCTGATTTTCAGCAGACAGCTAGGGAGCTGAGGGTTTGGGTTAGCCCTGGACTCATCACTGATCTCTTTGGAGTCCTTCCTCATAATTTTCTGGCCACACCGTTTGTCCTGCAGCTGGATCAGGGTAGGGGGTGGGGCGCCTGAAACTCAGCACTCATGAGGTCCCTCCAAAGTTTGGGCTTTCAGGATATTCCCTCTGGGTCATGATCATTTCCTGAGTAGTTGATCTGCCAGTCACAGAAATCAGGTCTGTTGCTCCATGGTGAGCAAGTCAGAGCATTTTCCTGCCCCACTTCAAGATGGTGGTGGGGTGCCTCTCTTGTCCTCTTCCATGGGACTTTGCCTCTGGACTCCCTCTGCAGCCCCTGCTGTCAGTGCCCTGCCAGGTGCTGAAGTGGTGAGGCAAAACCTGGAGCTGGCAGTCTTTCTTGTGGCAATGGTGAAGCAGAGTCTGGGGCGATGGTTTCTCCCTGCTGCTTTTTTAACAGGAAAACTTTTGTATATAAAAAAAATGGCACTCAGCTTCCACGACTTGGGAAGAGCCATGGACCAAGCAGAGAAGCTGCAGCACCAGCTGCAGCACCAGGGGCCTGGCCACTTGCTCACGAGACCCCACTTAGACAGTGTCTCCCATCATTTTCTTCCTAGGGAGGATTTTGTTGATTTAAAAGAAAATAGTGCTCGGCTTCTCTGTCTGAGGAATTGCTAGGTTCCAAGCCCAGTAGCTGTGGCATCAGCTGCTGCACAGGAGAGCCCTGGCTGCTAACTTCCTAGTCCTCAGCCAACCACTCACACACCCACTTGCTTACTAGCACATACACAAAATTTTCCATACAATCATTGACTCACACCGGGACTCGGATAGTCCAACTGGCTCAGCCACCATCTTCCCTGACTCCCTAATAAACCTGACTTTAAAAAATAATTGGAAGTGTTCCTTCCTCTTCCATTTTCTGAAAAAGTTTGTTTATGTTTGGCATTATTTCCTCCTCTTCATTATTATTATTATTTTGAGTCAGGATGTCATTCTGTCACAACACGAGTGCAGTGGCACCATCATGGCTCACTGAAGACATGACTTCCTGGGCTCAGGCAATCCTCCACCTCAGCCTTCTGAGTAGATGGAACTACAGGCAAGCACCATCACTCCTGGCTAATTATTTAAAATTTTTTGTATAGATGGGCTCTCACTATGTGTCTAGGCTGGTCTTGAACTCCTGGGATCAAGCAATACTCTCAACTCGACCTCCTAAAGTTCTGGGATTACAGATGTAAGCCAGCACGCCCAATTGTCTTCCTTATTTTTTTGATAGACTCTACCAGTTAAATCATATTCTAGAGTTTTATTTACAGGGATGTTATTTATACAGATGTAATTTCTTTAATAGGAATAAAGGTATTCTGATTTAGTACTTCTTTTTGTAGTTTTTTTTTAAAAGAATCTGTCAAATTTATTTAAGTTGCTGAATGTATTGCATACAATTATTTATAATATTCTCCCAGGATCTTTTAGTATTGGTAGATTCATGATTGATTTACCCTCTTTCATTTCTGATATTAGTAGTTTTCTTTCTTTTTATTTTCATTTTAAAGATGTTGGGTACAATTCAAGGTTAGGGACATAAGTGGTCATCATACAGGTAAAGTCTGGGCCTCTCCATGGTCCCCACTCTTCTTTCTTTCCTTCTTTCTATCCTTTTTTCCTTTCTTCCTTCCTTCTTCCCTCCCTTCCTCTTTTCCTTCCATCCATCCTTACTTATTGATCATCAATCTTCTAGGAAGTTATTTCATTTTTGTAAAACTACACTTTTAGTTTTGTTAATTTTGTCTATTGTTTAATCTATTTTCTGTTTTATTCATTACCTCTCTGTACTGTTTCCTTCTACTTACTTTAGGTTTAATTTTATTCTTTTCTTTCCTATCATTGTAAGGTTGATTTAAAAACATTATATCCCAATATAAGCATTTAAAGTTGTAAACATCCCTCTAAGTACTGTTTTAGTTGCATCTCTCAAATTTTTGTATAATGCATTTTCATTATCATTCAGTTTTACAATGCATGTTGTGATTCCTGCTTTGGTCCATGGTTTATTTAGAAATGTGCATCTCTCAAATTGGGTCTTTCTTTTTATCTCATTAAACAACCTTTGCTTTTTAACTGATATGATTAGTCCATTCATATTTAATGTAATTTTGATATGAATTGTTTTAAACCTTCCATTTTGCTACTTTAAAAATATTTTTTCCATCTATTTTTCTGTGTTCATTTTTTCCTATCTTCTTGTGTATTAATCAAGTAGTCCTTAGTTTTAGTAAGTTCGATCAATGTCTGGGCTTCCTCAAGGCTAGTCCCTGTTGACTTCTTTTCCCTGTGAATGAGCTGTACTTCCCTGTTTTGTTTTGTGTTTTTTTTGTATGCTTTTTTTATTTTTGTTGCTGTTGTTGAGAACTAGACATTTTGAATATTGTAATGTGGTAACTCTGGAAATCAGATTATCTCCCCTCCCCTAGGATTGCTGTTATTTCTTGTTGAAGACTATATTATCCACATAGAAATTTGCATGAATGTTCATAGCAGCATTATTATTAATGGTCAAAGGTGAGAACAAACCAAAAGTCCATCAACAGAAGAATGAATAAACAACCTTTGACAAAATATTATTCAACCACAAAAAAGTGAAGTACTGATACATGCTACAATGTGAACCTTAATAAGGTTCAATGAAGCCTATGCTAAAGTTACCTTTTTAAAAATTGTTTGAAAACAGAGGTAAAATAAACATAGCATAAGATTAACCATTTTAAAGTACACAATTCATTGACATTTAGTACACTCACAATGTGTGTAACCATTCTCTAAATAAAGTTCCAAAACGTTCATCATCCCCAAAGAAAAATCTCACAAACATCTATTTTTCTGGATTTTTGTTTTTAAATTAAAACCATTCCAGTGGGTGTGGAACATCTAATTATGATTTTCACTTACATTTCTTTAATGACTAGTAATGTTGACTATCTTTTCATTTGCTTCTTAACCATTTGTATATCATCTTTGGAGAAATGTCTATTCAAGTCATTTGTCTTTTTTTTTTTTTTTTTTTTTTGAGTAGGAGTCTCACTCCGTCACCCAGGCTGGAGTGCAGTGGCATGCTCACGGCCATCCAGTGTCAACCCACTGGGCTCCAGCAATCCTTCTACCTCAGCCTTCCAAGCAGCCGGAACTACAGGCATGTGCTACCACACCCAGCTAATTTTTCATTTATTGTAGAGGCGAGGTCTTGCCAAGTTGCCCAGGCTGGTCTTGAACCCACGGACTCAGGCAATCCACTTGCCTCAGCCTCCCAAATTACAGGCTGGAATTACAGGTTGGGGTTACAGGCTGGGGTTACAGGCTGAGTCACCGAGTCCGGCCCATTTGTCCATTTTTAAAAAATTTTTTGTTTTTATTTTTTGAGTTGGAGTCTCACTTTGTTGCCCAGGCTGGAGTGCAGTGGCATGCTCACAGACACCCAAGTGATGACATACTGGGCTCCAGCAATCGTTTCACCTCAGCCTTCCAAGTAGCCAGAACTACGTGTGCACACTACCTTGCCTGGCTAATTTTTTGATTATTGCAGAGATGAGGTCTCACCAAGTTGCCCAGGCTGGTCTGGAACCTGTGGGCTCAGGCAATTCCCTCACATCGGCCTCCCAAAGTGCTGGGATTACAGGCTTGAGTCACTGCACCTGGCATTAAAAAAAAAAAAAAAAAAGACAGGATCTCACTATGTTGCACACACTGGACTCAAACTCTTGGTCTCAAGCAATTCTCCCTCCTCAGCCTCCCAAATAGCTGGGACTAGAAGTACATGGCACTACACCTGGCTAATTTGCACATTTTTAAATTGGGCTGTCTCTCTATTGCTGTATTGTAAGAATTCTGTATATATTCTGACTATTTAACCCTTATCAGATATATGATTTCCCATTCTGTAAGTTGGAAATCTTTTCACTTTTTTTTTCCTTCTTCTTTTCTTTTGAGTTGAGGTCTCCTTCTGTCACCCAGGCTGGAGTGCAGTGGCATGATCACAGGTCACTGAAGGCTCAACCTCCTGGGCTCAGGCAATCCTTCTACCTCAGCCTCATGAATAACTGGGACTACAGGCACCCGCCACCATGCCCAGCTAATTTTTGGGGGTTTTCTTGTTTTTGTTTTTTGGTTTTTTTGTAGAGACAAGGTTGCCTAGGTTGATCTTGAACTTCTGAGTTTCTCTGAATTTGGCTTCCTAGAGTGTTGGGATTACAGGCATGAGCCACCGCACCTGATCTGTCTTTACACCTTCTTGATGATATCCTTTGATGCACAAAAGTTTTACATTTTGATAAAGTCCAGTTCATTTTTTCTTTTATTACTCCTGTTTTTGTTGTCAAATCTAAAAATCTACTGTCAAAGTCATAAAGGTTTACTCCTGTTTCTTACCTTTGAGCTAATTTTGTATCCAGAGTGAAGTTTAAAAGTCCAACTTCACTCTTTCACAAATGGTTATCCAGTTGTCCCAGCATCCAGTTGTTGAAGAGACTATTCTTACCCCCATACAACAGTCTTGGCATCTTCGTAAAAAATCAATTGGCCATATATGTATAGGCTTATTTCTGTACTCTCAGTTCTATCCTATTCCATTGGTCCATGTCTATTCTTATGTCAAAACCACACTGTTTTGATCCCTCTAGGTTTGTAGTAAGTTTGAAATGAGAAAATGTGAATACTCCAAATTTGTTCTTCTTTTTCAATATGGTTTTAGTTTGGGGCCCCTTGAAATTTCATATGAATTTTAAGATCAATTTGTCAATTTTTGGAAAAAAGGCAGCTGGAATATTATTTGGGATTTCACTGAATCTGTATCAATTTGGGGAACATGCACATCTTAACAATTTTAAGGGCTTCCAATCCATGAGAATGGGATGTCTTCCTATTAAATTATACCTTCTTTGATTTGTTTCAGCAATGTTTTGTCATTTTCAGTGTAAAAGTCTTCTACTTCCTTGGTATTCATTCATTTTGGATGCTATTCTAAGTGGAATTGTTCTATTTCCTTTTCAGAATGTTCATTGCTAGTGGACAGAAATACAGCTGATTTTTTGTATGTTGATTTTGTATCTTGCAAATTTGCTGAATTCACTTATTAGTTCTAATAGATTTTGTGTGAATTCTTTGGAATTTGCTCTAATAAGATCATGTCATCTTTGAATAAAGACAATTTTACTTCTTCCTCTCCAATTGGATGCCTTCATTATTATTATCTTTCTTTCTTAGTTTCTCTGGCTGGTACTTCTAGTACAATGTTGAATAGAAGTGGTGAAAATAGGCATCCTTATCTTGTACCTGATCTTAGGGGGAAAGATTTCAACCTTTCAGTATTGAATATGATGCTAATAGTGGGGTTTTCACAGATATGCCTTATCTGCCTAAGGAAGTTCCTTTATATTCTGGTTTATTAAGTGTTTTTATCATGAAAAGGTACCAGATTTTTTGAATCCTTTTTTTTATATCAACTGAGATGATCATATGTTTATTTTTTGTCTTCATTCTATTAAGGAGTGTATTGCACCCAGTGTTTTTCATATGTTATATCATCCATGCATTCCTGGGATAAATCCCAACTGGCATAGTGTATAATCCTTTTAATATAGTTTGATTTGGTTTGCTAGGATTTTGTTGAGGATCTTTCCATCTATATTCATGTGGGATATTGGTCTAGAGTTCTGTTGTGAAGTCCTTTGAGGTTTTGGTATCAAGGTAATACTGGCCTTATAGAATAAGTTAAGAGCATTTGTGTATTTATTTTTGAGTTTATTTATTCTAGATGCAAGCCTCTTATGATATATATCATTTGCAAATATTTTCTCATCAGTCTGAGGGCTATCTTTTCATTTTCTTTTTTTAATTTAAAGACTATTTAAAAATAAAGAACAATACTTGGTTCCAAAATGCAATATTACATGGAGAACTTAATATTTTTGTCAATAAACTAAAACTTTAGCACATTTTTAAAAAATTTAAAGACATGGGGTACAAGTCAGAATTGGGTACATAAGTGGTTTACTTACAGGTGCAGTATAGGTCTCCCATTGGACCTCACTTCGCCTGGATTGGGATCAGGCACCCCTATTGATGTTATGTGCTTCCCCTCACCTGGCAGTGTCCTGCTACTGCCAATCCCTTTCTTGTAGCATTATGCTAGATGTTCAAGGTCCACTTCTGTGTGAACTTTAAACATTTTAAATATACATTCCTTTGGGGGCTGGGTGTGATGGCTCATGCCTGTAATTCCAGCATTTTGGGAGGCCAAAGCAAGAGGATTTCTTGAGTCCAGACATTTGAGACCAGCCTAGGCAATATAGTAAGACCCTGTCTCTACCAAAGAATTTAAAAATTAGCCAGATGTGGTGGCATGTGCCTGTAGTCCCAGCTACTAGGGTGGCTGAGGCAGGAGGACCGCTCGAGCCCAGAAATTTGAGACTGCAGTAAGTTGTGATCTTGCCACTGCACTCCAGCCTGGGTGATAGAGTTCAAATTCCAATTCAAATAACAACAACAACATATTCCTGTTTGAAAACTAAAAATGTCTAGATTTGCTTCCCAGAATTTAATTTTTTTATTTTTTTTAGTTGGAGTCTCACTCTGTTGCCCAGGCTGGAGTGCAGTGGCACATTCACGGCCACCCCAGTGTCAACCTGCTGGGCTCCAGCAATCCTTCCACTGCAGCCTTCCAAGTAGCTGGAACTACAGGTGCGTGCTACCATGCACAGCTAATTTTTTAATTTATTGTAGAGACAAGGTCTCAATCAAGTTGCCCAGGCTGGTCTCGAATCCAGGGGCTCAGGCAATCCACTCACCTCAGCCTCCCAAAGTGCTGGGATCACAGGCTGAGCCACTGAGCCTGGCCTAAAAAAATTTTTATAGATACATAATAGTTGTACTTATTAACGGGCTACAAGTACATTTTTTTTTTTGGAGTCTGAGTCTCACTCCGTCACCCAGGCTGGAGTGCAGTGGCATGCCCACGGCCACTGCAACCTCGACCTGCTAGGCTCTGGCAATCCTTCCGCCTCAGCCTTCCAAGTAGCTGGAACTACAGGCGTGCACTACCACACCCAGCTAATTTTTGATTTATTGTAGAGACGAGGTCTCGCCAAGTTGTCCAGGAGGGTCACGAACCCATGGGCTCAGGCAATCCACTCACCTCAGCCTCCCAAAATGCTGGGATTACAGGCTGAGCCACCAAGCCCAGCTTACATGTACATTGTTAAGACAAGAATACAATGTGCAATAATCAAATCAGGGGGATTGGGATAGCCATCACCGCAAATATTTATCATTTCTTTATGTTAAGGACATTTCGATTTGTCTTTTTACTTACTTGATGATATCTTTGAAGCGCAAAACTCTTAACTTTGATGAAGTCCAACCTATCACACTTCTATCAGTTGTGCTTTTGGTGTCCTATCTAAGAAAGCACTTTCTAACCCAAGATCATGAAGATTTTTTCCTGTATTTTAAGAGTTTTATAATTTTAGCTCTTATATTTAGATTTATAAACTACTCTGAGTTCATGATATGATGATTTTGAATGATATGATGTAGATGTCCATGTTCACTCATTTGAATGTGGATATCCAGTTATTTCAGATCCATTTGTTGAAGAATAGTCCTTCCTCATGGGATTGTCTTAGCCCCTTTGTTGAAAATCAATTGATCAAAAATGTTGGGTTTTGTATTATAACTCTCCTTTTACTTGGTATTCTTCCTTTCTATTTGCTTCTCACTCTTATTCTGATTTACTGTGCTTCTAACCCACTGGTCTTTGTCTTTTATTTTTAGCCCTCTGATTATTTCTTGTACTTGACACAAATTTAACTTTTCAGGTTTCAATTTTTAGCATCTCTTAAGCCTTAGATTGCAGGCATCCCTTGATGCTCATGCTCCAAGCTTCCCACACAACTTTTATTTGACCATCACCCCTGCCATGCTTACCCTAAAGCTATGGAGGGAGATGTGAGAAATTAGAGACAGAGTTTGAATCACGAGATAGTATTCAGGTCTATGTGACCTTTCCAAGAATCCATCTCCATCTTGGCAGAGTCCAGGTTTGCCACATATTGAAACATGCTATTTGATATAAAATATTCACAAATATAAATGATAAGCTGCCTGGCTTCATTTATGCCACACTCTAAATTTTTCTCAGTTTTTTTGAACTCCCTTTTTTATGTCACCACCTGCCTGTCCTTCATTAATGTTTCTACCTATACCTCTCTAGGTTGACCCACAGTTCAATTCTCCTACACTATGACATTGACTCCACTTAATATATTTGTCTCCTGTGGTTCAACTTTGCTAATAGTTTTGGAGGTAACACCCCCTCCTGACAGGAACAAATTCCCAAGAATTCCTCTCTTACTATGGTGTCCTAGAAACCACTCTACTATTGTGTCCCAACTTTACCATTAAGACCTGGAAAATTATCTGCCCTTGATGCATTTCTCCTCACCATTTCCTTCCCAATAGAAAATTATTGCCACCATTTGAAATTATATTAAGGAACCAAATGAAGCATAAAAACATATGGGGGGGGCAAAAAACATGGAATTATTTTTGGGAGGACAGGCTCCTTGTAGTACATCTTCTCCCACTAGGTAAGTGCTCCAGGAACCCATCAGCATCAGTGTACCAGTGTTGTGAGAGGCTGTGTTTGGCTTCAGTGATTTTTTTTAGATCATTTCAACGTGTTTGCCCATTTTCTTGATGGGTAAATTACAAGTGCACCTGCTCACACCACACTGAGTGTTCAGCAACTTTTGCCTCAAACGGCATGACCTCTGTGCCCCACCCTTACTGGTCACCTGGTCTCACTTGAGCAACTTTTTTTGTTTCCCCTGTGAATAAAGTCCTCAAAGGGAAACATTTTGCTAATATGCAAGAAGTGAAACAAAAAATGGCAGAAGCACTAAAAGGCATCAAAATTGATGAGTTCAAAAACTGTTCTGAGCTGTGGAAAAGGCATCTCGAGAGGTGTGTTGCATCAAATGGAGACTGCTTTAAAAGTGACTGAAATTTAAACAGGTAAGGATAAATAAACAATTTTTTATCAATAAATTCCAGATTTTTTTGAGTCCCTCCTTGTACATATATTGAGATGCTTAAACAATTGCCTTTAAGGGGGGAATAGAATTCTTGAACTGCTAAAATAATCACAAAAGTAAAGGAAAACTTGGCTTTTGAGAAATAATAATTAATACTGTAGGTAATGGTAACAGCAATTCTATCAGAAAAAGAAGTCGTATACACCCTCTAATAGAAAATTATATCAGGACTCACCTCTCTGGAATAATGTGCTAATCATAAATGCAGAGAAAATTGTGGCAATGGCAAAACACATTAGAAAAACAAATATCAAACTAGGGTCACTGTTCTTGAAGACTTTCACATTGCCCACCTATAAAACAATCATATATATAGATAATTTTTTACATGGACAGAATGAGAAGAATGCATAAACTTTCATTAAAGCGATGCAGAAGGCTGGGCGCGTTGGCCCAAGCCTGTAATCCCAACACTTTGGGAGGTCAAGGTGAGAGGATTGCCTGAGCCCATGGGGCCGAGAACAGCCTGGGTAACTTGCCAAGACCTCATCTCTACAATAAATTTAAAAAAAAATTAGCCAGGCATGATAGCACGCATGCGTATAGTTCCGGCTACTTAGAAGGCTGAGGCAGAAGGATCACCTGAGCCCAGTAGGTCAATGCTGGGGTGGCTGTGAGCATGCCACTGCACTCCAGCCTGAGTGACAGAGTGAGACGCCAACTCGAGGAAAAAAAATGCAAAAAATATTTTTAAAATTCAAGATTATCTTAAATAATATATGTAGATTTGAAGGTAGGACCTTTGATCCAACATCCATTACCATTTGCAAATTATGCTCTGTATATGTATCTTTTTTTTTAAGCAACCGTGGCCTGTCCTTTTAATACGCAAGTTTATTCTGTTTTTCATTATCAGTATTACAGATAACCTTGGTATTCCTTTTCATATCTCATATCTTCTTTTAACAAGGTTCTCTGACCATTTCCTTTGTTTTATATATTTTGTCAATTATTCTGGGTTTTCCCAGACTTCCTTTATCCAAACTGCCCCAATTTTGACAATTTAGAAGGAACATTTTCATATATCCAAATAATGGGTTATAATTTCATCATTAAATGCAAGTTGGCAAATTTTAACACCAAATTCCATTGACAATATAAAAGAAAAAATACAAAATAACATAGACATTAAACTATTTTCAACTATCTATAAAATTTGTAATGTTTCAAAGTTTAGAAAATACATTTTTGTCATTCCAGCTTACTAATGAAATTAACTATATCCATGTACAATATTTGAACACCAGAGAACTGAAGGGCAAAGCTCTCCCTAATACTAAATATCCTAAATGCTTAATTCCCTCATATTTCAGCAAATACCCCCACATATCAACCTGTGGTTTTCCAAATAGTCATCAATAACTGTTTCCATCATTTTTTGAATCTCAGCACCTCCACCCACACATCAAATTTCCCTCCCACCTATTCAAAGCTTGTCTTGAAGGACAAGAAACATGTACCTTTGTGCATAAGAGAATGGTCATGAAAAAAACAGCCATGAAGACAGAAATGAAGAATGTGATGAACCAAGCAACCCAGTGTAGCCAGCTTTCCAGGCCCATCATGCACATGTATTCCTAGAAAAAGCAAAAGAACCAGACATTATATAGTCCAATCTCAGTTGTAGCTGGCCTAGTTCAGCAATCTGTTACTAAAATCCCAGCAGACTACGATGAAGGGTCACGTGTGTACAATGGGAGGAGGTGGCTTGTAGGGGGTGACAGGAACAGAGTGAATTGGAAAGAGGAGAACAAACCAGTGAGTAGCATTTATCTGGTTGAGATATGATAGAGATAGGACTTGTATTAAAATTATTCTTCTTGAGTGGGCATGGTAGCTCATGCCTACAATTCCAGCACTTTGGTACAAGAACTGCATGAAGCCAGGAGTTCGAGACCAGACTGAACAACATAGAGAGACCCTGTCTCCACAAAAATAAAAATAAATTAGCTGGGCATGGTGGTGCATATTTGTAGTCCCAGTTACTCAGGAGGCTGAGGTGGGAAGATTATTTGAGCCCAGGAATTTGAGGTTTCAGTAAACCATGGTCATGCCATTATACTCCAGCCTGGGAGACAAAGCAAGACCCCCAAATTTAAAAAGGTTATTCTTCCTTTGCAATGGTAAGTATACTGTTAGTTCATTTGTTTACTGAATGCCTCCTATAAGTGAATGGCTCCTATGGCCCTGAAAATAAAATTTAAACTCCTTGGCAACTGATGACCTGACCACATAAAACTTTTTGTAATTTACAGAATGCACAATGACCTCTGTGTCTTTTTAAACAGTTTTTCTCACATTGTTCCCACTCTTTTTAAAAATCTCCTTCTCTCTTTACCTAGAAAAGTCCTACTTGATTTTCAAAACCTAGTTCTAGTTATCTGTTCTGTAAAGCCTCTGATCAGCTTTGCCCATTCTCCACACAGCCATAATATCTATACATCCTATTGCCTTAGCGCTTGGGATTTTTTTGTTATATTTGGTTTTATTACCATGAATTGCCTGAGGGAAAGGACTGTATCATTTATATTTGTATCTCTAATGAATGCCTGGCAAATATAAGTCGCTCAATGTTTGATAAGTGAATAAATGCAAACAAAGCACTATGCTAGGTACAATGTAGGAAAAAAAATATATAAAAGGAGCTAGGTATGGAGGTTCATACCTATAATCCCAGAACTTTGGGAAGCCAAAGCAGGAGGATTACTTGAGCCCAGGAGTTCAAGGTGAGCCTTGGTAATACAGCAAGACCCTGTCTCCAAAAAAAATTTTTTAAGTACAAAATTAGCCAAGCATAGTGGCAGGCACCTATAGTGCCTGAGTCCAGGAGTTTGAGGCTGCAGTAAGCCATGACTGTGCCATTGCACTCCAACCTGGGTGACAGACCAAGACTTTATCTCTTAAAAATTACACACACACACACACACACACATACACACACACACACACACACACACACACACACACACAGTAGAGGTACTGCCTTCTAAAAGTTCACAGTCTAGCACTGAAGACATATATATGATAATAATACTGTATGTGTCACACTGTAATTACAGAAGTAGCCTTTTTACCTTTGAATGTTGGAACTAGTAGTTAATTGATTAATCAAAAGCAAATTGGTCAAAGCAGGGAATCACAAAAATTATATACACATACCTTGAATTTTTATTTTCACTTATAGCATATAAATGTATAATTTGTGCCAGTATCCTGATGTCAGAACACAAACTCTTCTCTTAAGCATGGGCCTGCTCATTGGAGCAATAATGTAATGCTCACCCATAAAGTACACTCCATGATCACAATCTTGAAAGTGGACTGAGGACATAAATACAGATATAAAGCAAGCTAGTACAGACTTGGTCCAGGTTTTAATAGTTTTTTCCCAAAAAATTTTACAGTGATTTTACCCACATGAAATGTATTCACATGCTTTTTTAAAATTTTTGAGTTGGAGTCTCATACTGTTGCCCAGGCTGGAGTGCAGTGGCACACTCACAGCCACCACAGCCTCTATCTGCTGAGCTCAGGCAATCCTTCCACCTCAGCCTTCCAAGTAGCAGGAACCACAAGTGCACACACCATGCCAGCTAATTTTTTTATTTATTGTAGAGATGAGATCTCGCCTAGTTGCCCAGGCTGGTCTCAAACCCCTGGGCTCAGGTAATTCCCTCGTCTCTGTCTCCCAAAATGCTAGGATTACAGGATTACAGGCGTGAGCCACCATGCCTGGCCAACATGTTTTTTTATTTTTATTTTTTGGTTTTTTTTTTTAGAGATCTGCCTTACTGAAATTTTCTAAAGCATTCAGCTAAACTTTCAAAGCCAACTCTAGTCACTTTGTCCTTTTATATAATATTTAATTAGATCACAAATTATATGAACAAGTACAGGTATACAGAGATTTAGGAATAAATCTCAATAAGTATAAAACTTCGCAGGTAAGAGGAGGTAAGTCCATGTGTACTAGAGAGAAGCCTACCAGCTGCAGTGTATTGGGAGCTCCAATATGAAAGTTTTACAGAGAAGATGGAGTGTCAGTTAATTTGGACAATTGATTACATGGAGATCAGTTAAGAAAGCTCCAGCTATGCTATAACAGAGGTGGAATCAACACACCATGGGATGAAAAGACTGATGAAATTTAGAAATATTTCTTGAAGGAAGTGAACTGCAATATGAAGTTTGAAGCAGAGGGCATTCCAAACAGAATGGCCTGCCTATAGAAGGAACAGTATAGCTAGTATACTATATAGTATATGGGGAATAGAAAAGGGACATACTAGAGTCAACCAAAGCAAAGGGCCTATGCTAAGGGTTTGGGGGAAAAAGGAGGGATAGGGATGGCACAGGTGGCTCCTAAATTGAAGACAACCTATTTTACTTATCCTTAATCCATCCACATAGACTGGAGCAACACAAGGGAGTTAACGAAGAGAGGTCTATTCATTGTGTTGGGTGTTCAAAGAAGGAAATGACATTAGTATCCCAACCTCCATTATCCCACCTTGGTCCCAGAAACCAACGCTGTCAGGGCATTTTCCCTCTTGAAATATTCTCCCATATTATGATTCTGCCTAAAATATAATTTGCCTACTTCTGGGCCCTTGCCAAGGAAGAATTGAAAAGTTTGGGTTGGGTCTCAGGGTATTGTCTGAATAGGAGGAGCTGGCCACATCAATCCTACCAGTGTCCAGGGCTAAAAACTTTGATAGAACTCCCCAGTGGTCTATCTTTTCCTGACTATGCACCCAGCAGAAATGGAGCATGTTCTTCTCTGGCATATTTCATCTAAGAGTCCACTTAGAGAATCTAAAGCTAATTATTAGAAAACTGTTTTACTTTGATTAGGGAATTATACTCTTTATTTGGGAATGAAAACTGTATTTATAGCTGGATTTTACTACCCTATACAAAATTATCTAGTCATTTTTAAAACTCTCTATGCCTCAGGTTACTTCCTCTGCTAAATAAAAGTAATACTAGTAGCAGTTATCTCACAGAATTGTATTATCAGTCAAAATCCCTAAAGGAAACAGTTTTTATAGTCAAATTAAAATAATTCAAGGAGGGTTTGTTTACAACAGGCCTAATTATAAATGTGTGCCCAGGGACATAAAACCCTACAGAACAGTGCAGGAACCTAGGACCAGCAGCCACAGAATCATTACCCTCCTTGGGCCCAAAGGGATGAGGAGAAAGAGAAGTTACCAGAATCCAAAAGGGGAACAAGTCTAGTGTAGCAAGACATCTTGAGAGATAGTAACCTCCAGTTAAGAAACAGGCTAAGCCCAAAATGACCTGTAGGGAAAGAGCCAGGGATCAACACTTGGATCTCCCTCTTAGGTCCAGCCAAGTTCCTTGTGGAAGCATGTGCTGGAATCCCTGCAGCTTAGCCTTCTGGACAGACAGTAAGATGGGGAGTGGTGAAGAGTGTATCTGGAGAGCAAATATAAGATCTTAGCACAAACTGTTAGAAAGGAGAAATGAATCAACATTTATAAAAGCATTTCTAAGAGCATCCAGTACACAGACAGTGCTGTATATGAATGCTACTAAATCAGTGAACAGGGTTCATGACATTTTGATTTGGTTGGATTTTGCTTCTTGAGCTATTCTAATTTTTTTCTTTTAAAAGGATAGGTGATCGCATTTACATTTATTTTTATAACTGCCATGTTTGGTCGTCTGCTACCTTGTTTAATTCTATACTTTCTGTTCCATTTGCTTCTTTGTGATTTCCTTTGTCTTCTGTCTTGGTATATGAACTATATATTTTTTTCTTTTCACTTTGTTCAGTATTTTAAAAGTCATATGTACTACTTTCAAATTCTATTGGAGATTATGTTTAGTTTTTCAAAGACATCCTTTAACCTACATTTGTCTAAAAAGTAGAATAGGAAACACACAGCCAATTCAATGATCAAAGTGTAAATATTTGATGCCCAACACCTGTCTCCTCCAGTTTGTTGCTGAAATAATTTAACACCCAGGGGAAGTAAAACTCCATCCCACACCTGAAAACTAAAAGGAGATTCCAACAACACACTGGAAGCTCCTAGTTTCCCTGGGGTTTTTCAGTTAGCACAGAGCCAGATGGGGGAGCCTGTCAACTATCCTCTTGTCCCACTGTCCTCCACAGCAGCAGAAAGAAGGTTCCTCTGCCTTCCACCATGTTAGAGCAAAGGCAGTGTACCTCCACAGGCAGCCTCAGGAGGCAGCTTCAGTTAGTCTCTGTTCCTTACAACCGACTACACGAGAAGACAAAGCAGACCAAGGAAATCAGGTCTTCACCCTTAGATATCATCAGTGAGGCCAAGCAAGGCTCAGGGAGATACTGGCAGGCTATTTTACTACAGTCAAGTGCTGCATTACACTGCTATGGTCAATGATGGACTTCATATACTTCAGTGGTCCCATAAGACTGTAATACTGTATTTTTATTGTACCCTTTCTATGTTTAGGTAAGTTGATACATAGATACTTTCCAGTGTGTTACAACTGCCTGTAGTATTCAGTACAGTCATATGCTGTATACATTTATAGCTAGGAACAGTAGGCTATACCATACAGCCTATATGTAGTCGGCTGTGCCATCCACAATGTTTGCACAATGAAATCGTCTATTGATGCATTTCTCAGAATGTATCCCCATCATTATGTGATGCATGACTGTACATAGTGCTAAGAATCAAAAAAAGGAGAAGAAAATTAAAGAGTGAGAAGGCTTTTTTTTTAAGTGAAGAAAGTGAGGATAGAAGTAACAGTAGAGAGTGGACGCAGGAGTACCGAAAATAGAGTAAAATCAGTGATTTCAGGAGCAGCTCAACCTTGTCTTTTATTTATTATTTTTAAGAGACAGGGTCTTGCTCTGATGCCCAGGCTAGAGTGCAGGGACGTGATCATAGCTCACTATACTCTCCAATTCCTGGCTCAAGCCATCTTCCTGCCTCAGCCTCCTAAGTAGCTTGGGCAACAGGCGTGCACCACCACACCCAGCTAACTTTTAAAAAATGTTTTATGTAGAGACGGGGTCTTATTATGTTGCCCAGGCTTGTCATGAAGTCCTATCCTCAAGGGACCCTCCTGTTCCAGTTTCCCAAATCACTGGGATTGTAGGTGTGAGCCATCACACCTGGCCAAACTTTGTCCTGTTATATCTTCCTAGAGAATGCTGCCCATTCACCTTACAGCAAAATGAAAGTGAGTTAATTGTGGATGATTATTATCTCTATATGTTTATCAGTTAGTCATTCCACAAACAGTTTTTGAACATCTACTCTTTGGGAGGCATGTGATAGCCAACCAGGAACTACTAGGCTGGACATTCCTGGTGTAAAAGCAAAGATTCATGTCACAACCACAGATGGCACCACCTAAGTTGCAAGCAGGTTAAAATTATGAAAGACCTACCAAGTTCAACTCACCTTAGAGATTGCTAGGACACCTACCTCTTATGGTCATTCCTACTCTGACCATTTTTCATTAGCAGCTTCCATACATCCTTGTCCCAGAAGAGCCATATATCTAAAGTATATGAAGTTACCTTTAACTTTTTTTTCTTCAGGAATACAGAACTGATGATGATGAGTTTGATGCAGCTGAAGCTGAGCATGAGAAGCAGAGGAAACTCATTCTGAAGGACTAGGGAGAAGCTATCCCAGATATAGGGTACATGTGGGAATCTCCTCACAAACACATTGAGACTCTCAAACATGTTGGTTGTCACATTTGGAGCATGGTGCCACACGATAGCCACATGGGTAACCACAGCATGCTGTATGGCCAGGAAGCCTTCTTTGTAGTAGTATTCTATAAGAAAACGGTAACTATCATGCATAAGAAATTAATAAAGACTGAAGATGCAAAACAACGGATAATTCAGATGGATCATGGCTAGCCATTCACAGAGACAGACAAACAGTCATAGAAAAGGCATCTCTATAGCCCACATGTCACAGTATGGAAGAAATAGAAGGAAGTCACAGTGGAAACCCCTGGGGCTGAGGGTAATTGCATCCATTATGGGAAAATGGGGTAAAGAAGGCTAGGCAGAAAAAAATAAGAGTTGTCCAATACAAGAATCTTCCAAGATGTTGGACCACATCTTCTCCCTTAGTACTCAGATATCAGGGAAAGGGCATCTGCTGAGCAGTTTTGGTGTTGTTTTTGTTTTGCTTTTTCCCTCGAGTTAGGTTCTCACTCTGTTGCCCAGACTGGAGTGCAGTGGCATGGTCATGGCTCACTACATCCTCAACCTCCTGGGCTCTGGCAATCCTCCCATCCCAGCCGCCCAAGTAGCTGTGACTTTAGATTCTTGCTGTATTACCCAGCTAATTTTTTTTAAACTTTTTGTAAAGACAAGGTCTCACTATGTTGCCCATGCTGGTCTAGAAATCCTGAACTCAAGCAACCCTCCAACCTCGACCTCCCAAAGTGCTGGAATTATAGGCATGAGCCACCACACCCAGCCCTTGGTTAGCAATTTTGATCTTACAGCATATATGAGATGGTTAAACTCATGGTTAAACACAGCCTCCCTGACCTCTTGTGACCTGTTCCTGAGCTATCCCTGCTGCTTTAGCCTAAGGGATATGGTCACTGAATTTTGCTACTAAGCCTCAAAAACAGTCCTTACCACAAGCAATCCTCATTTCAATACAGCATAGTTGGTGTGTTAAGATCAGCTTTTTGGAAAAATAGGTTAAAAGGTAAAGATCGCCCACCCACCCACCCACCCCCTGCC
>NW_007113788.1:278132-280955 GCF_000164805.1 Carlito syrichta | reverse complement strand
GCCATCTTGTTCCTGTCCGGCCCCACCCCCTCTGGGGCTAGCAGCTGAGATAGCACCACCTGCTGGCGATCCGCGTAAACCTACAGCCCCACTGCACGGACAGATTCCAGGGCAGTGGGAAGTGGGCTCCACATAATCCACACACCTGTCAGCGAAAACCAGGACCTGCAGATAGACTTTGAATCACAGCACCCCCTTAAATAAATCTCAAAACTGCACAAAAGATCACCTCCAACCTACAGTGCAACTCCAGAATTGAACAAAGTAAGAGGGCATACATAAAGAAAAGGAGATTGAACAGACAGAAGTAAAACCAATTCCTTTACCCCTGAATAACAGAATTAAAGAAGACGGTGACGTGAAGGAAAAGAAAAAGTAGGGAGGGGGAAAAAACCGCACAAACGAAGAAAAACCAAAAGAAGAATATAGGTCTCACACAGACCAGTGGGAAATCAGACACTGAGAAAACAGATTCTGGAACACAAACAATGAAGAGCCCCCAGAATGACTGGTTTCATGCAACAAACCCAGACATTAAGACATTAATGGAGAGAATTTAAAAAATTGAGGAGACACAAGAGGAAAATAGGAAGTAGCTGATGTCAGAAATGACAGCAGTAAAGAATACTGTGATGGAAATGAACAATAGACTAATAAGCATGGAAAGCAGAATCAGCCAAGCAGAAGAAAGAATCTCAGAGCTCGAAGATCAAAACACAGAACAAACCCAAACTGTCAAAAGCATACAAAAGAAGCTCAAAAAGACAGAACAAAACCTTCAAGAGATGAATGATCACTTCAAGAGACCAAACCTAAGAATAATTGGGCTTCCTGAGGCAGAAAGAGAAACAGAAGCCACGCTGGAACAAACATTTCATGAAATCATTCAAGAAAACTTCCCTCATCTCATTAAGGATGAAAAAATCTAAACACAAGAGATTCAGAGAACCCCTGCACGACAACAAACGAGAAGACCAACTCCCAGACACATAATAATTCGCCTAAACAAAGTACCTATGAAAGGAAAAATCCTAAAGGCAGCAAGAGAAAAAGGCCAGACTACCTACCATGGAAAACCAATTAGAATAACAGTAGATTTGTCCACAGAAACCCTGCAGGCCAGGAGAGTCTGGAGCCCTATCTTCAAAGTTCTAAAAGAGAAACAATTTCAACCAAGAATAACCTACCCAGCCAAACTAAGTTTCATTAGTGAGGGAGAATTGAAATCTTTTCCAGATATCCAATCCCTAAGAACCTACGCTGCCACCAGACCACCTGTACAAGAAACACTTAAGAAAGTACTGTACACAGAAGAAAAAGAAAAAAGAACAACAGGATTCTTCACAAGAGTACAGGCAAAAGATTAAAAACACACATGAACCAACTCCAAAACCCAAAGAAAGACAACAAACAGGAACAACTCTATAAGAACCTTATGACAGGGATCAACTCTTGCATTTCAATTATTAGCCTAAATGTGAACGGACTAAATGCACCACTGAAAAGACATAGAATGGCAAAACGGATAAAATATCATCAGGCAACAATCTATTGCCTTCAAGAGACTCACCTCACTAGAAAGGACACCCTCAGACTCAAAGTAAGAGGATGGGAAACAAACTTTCAGGCAAACGGAATACAAAAGAAAGGAGGAGTAGCGATCTTAATTTCAGACAAAATACCCTTCAAGCTATTAAAAATCAAAAAAGATACAGAAGGCCACTACATAATGACAAAAGGCTCAATCCATCAACAAGAAATATCTATTCTAGACATATATGCACCCAACATAGGTGCGCCAACTTTCATAAAGCAACTTTTTGGAAAACTAAAGAAAGATATTGACTCTAACACTATCATAACTGGGGACTTTAATACCCCACTCACAACCCTAGACAGATCATCAGGACAAAAAGTCAGCAAGGAGATCCGGAACCTCAGTGTAACTGGACCAAATGAACTTAATTGATACCTACAGAACACTCCATCCAAAGACCACAGAATACACATTCTACTTATCAACACATGTAACATATTCTAAGATCGACCACATACTCAGCCATAAATCAAGCATAAGCAAATTTAAAAAGACCGAAATTCTACCAGGCACCTTCTCAGACCACAGTGGAATAAAAATAAACATTGACACCAACAAAGCCACCCCAAAACCCACAAAGACATGGACACTAAACAGCATGATGCTAAACAACTCCTGGGTCAATGACGAAATCAAAACAGGGATCAAAAGATACCTGGAAACATGAAAATGAAGAAACATCTTACCAAAATATCTGGGATGCCCTGAAAGCTGTAGTAAGAGGGGAATTCATATCCCTACAAACACACATGAAGAAAATGGAAGGAACAGAAATTCACAACCTAACAAGCCACCTAAAGAAGCTGGAAAAGCAAGACCACAAAAACCCTAATTTCAGCAGAAGAATCCAGATCACCAAAATAAAAGCCCAAATCCAGGACACAGAAGACAAAAAGATAATTTAAAAAATTAATGAAACAAAAAGCTCGTTCTTCGAAAGGATAAACAAGATCGATGGTCCCTAGCTAGACTGACCAAGAAAAAACGAGAAAAAAACCAAATAAGCACAATCAGAAACACAAAAGATGAAGTCACATCTGACCCTGAAGAAATACAAAAGATCATTAGAGACTACTACGTACACTTGTATGGAAACAAACCTGAAAACCTTAAGGAAATGGAGGACTTTCTGACATCACACAACCTACCTAGGTTGGAACAATAAGAAATTGAGACCCTAAATAGACCAATAACAATCAAGGAAATCGACCACGTAATAAGAAAAC
>NW_007113788.1:225318-277118 GCF_000164805.1 Carlito syrichta | reverse complement strand
CATGGATTGGAAGATCAACATTGTGAAGATGTCCATCTTAACTAAGGCAATCTACAAATTCAATGCAATACCCATTAAATTACCAACAACATTCTTCTCAGACCTAGAAAAAACAACACAGGAATTCATATGGAAACACAAATGTCCAAGAATAGCCAGAACAATCCTCAGCAAAAAAAACAAAGCAGGTGGTATCACAATACCAGACTTAAAACTTTACTATAAAGCTACAATCATCAAAACAGCTTGGTATTGGTACAGGAACAGGCATATAGATCAATGGAATAGAATTGAGATTCCAGAAGCAAAACCTCAATTTCTCAACCAACTCATCTTCGACAAAGCCCCCACCATCTACCACTGGGGAGAGGAGAACCTATTCAGTAAATGGTGCTGGGAAAACTGGCTGACCACATGCAGAAGATTGAAACAGGACCCCTATCTATCCCCATGCACAAAGGTTAACTCCAAATGGATCAGAGACCTAAATGTAAAACCTCAAACCATAAGAACCTTAGAAAAGAAGGAAATACCCTCATGGAAATCAGAACTGGCGTCCAATTCCTGAACAAAACCCATAACCCACAGGTCAAAAGAGAGAAGATAGACAAGTGGGACCTTATTAAACTGAGAAACTTCTGCAAAACCAAAGAAACCATCAAGAGAGCAGGGAGACAGCCTACAGACTGGGAAAAAGTATTTGCCAACTCCAGGTCTGACAAAGGCTTAACATCCTGGATCTACAAGGAACTGAAACATACTGAAAAGAAGAAAACAAACAATCCCATTATAAAATGGGCAAAAGATATGAACAGACACTTCACAAAAGAAGACACCCGAGCAGTCAACAAACACATGAAGTAATGCTCAACCTCACTAATCATCAGGGAGATGCAAATCAAAACCACACTGAGATACGACCTAACTCTAGTCAGAATGGCAATTATCAACAACTCAAAAAATAACAGCTGCTGGAGAGGGTGTGGTGAAAAGGGAACACTTCTACACTGTTGGTGGGAGTGTAAACTAGTGCAACCTCTGTGGAAAGCAGTGTGGCGATTCCTAAAAGCTCTAAAAATCGACCTTCCATATGACCCTGCAATCCCCCTACTGGGAATATACCCTGAAGATCTCAAATCACTCTATAAAAAAGATACCTGCACACGTATGTTTATTGCAGCATTGTTCACAATAGCAAGAACCTGGAAACAACCATGCTGCCCATCGAAAGAGGACTGGATTAAAAAAAATGTGGTACATATACATGATGGAATACTACGCAGCCATAAAAAAAGAACAAAATCATAAATTTTGCAGCAACCTGGATGGAACTAGAGTCTATAATACTGAGTGACTTCTCACAGAAACAAAGATCCGAGTATCACATGTTCTCACTCATATAATGGACCTTGAACATCCAATGTAATACTGTAAGAAAATGACTGACGGTACTGGGAAACTATGGGGTGGAGGGGGATGGGATTAACAGTAGCAAATATCTGTCTGGGGATGGGAAAACACTTCTTATCAACAGGGTGCCTGAATGAAATGTAATTGTACACCTAATCCTTAACTGTACCCCACAAAACCATAATAAAAAATATTGATTAAAAAAAAAAAAGGTAAAGATCTCTGGTTTAGGGTTTTTTTGTTTTTTGTTTTTTTTTTAGTTGGGAGTCTCACTCTGTCACCCAGACTGGAGTGCAGTGGCCGCTCTTGGCCACTGCAACCTCGACCTGCTGGGCTCCGGAGATCTTCTGCCTCAGCCTTCCAAGTAGCTGGAACTACAGGAACGCGCTACCACACCTGGCTAGTTTTTGATTTATTGTAGAGATGAGGTCTCGCCAAGTTGCCCAGGTGGGTCTCAAACCCACAGGCTCAGGCAATCCACTTCACTCAGCCTCCCAAAGTGCTGGGATTGCAGGTTGAGCCACCAAGCCCAGCCAAGGGGTCTTCTAAGAGATTATGGTACTACCTCCATGTCTGGTCCAGCCGGGGTTATTGGGGTACCTGAAAGAGGGAGTGAAGACGTAAAAGGAATACAAGACTCCTTTTTGCTGCAAAGGGAGGGCACCGGGGCTAGTCCCCGAGCGGCCCCGTTTCTCTTTATTCCAAAGTTGATATACAAGCACAATACAATCAGGCATTCAAACTTCCCCAATCTTTAACATTAAACTTCCCCTCTATCAAGAAGTGTCTGTACCTTGACTCAGACTGTTCTGCCAACATTTCATATTAGTTTTCTCCTTGGCCAGCACTTTCTGTACTTTGTAAGACACATACTATTCTTATCTGGACTCTGCTTTTCTAGTTAGACAGTTTCACGCTTTAACTATTTAGTACCCGACATTTCCCCCTTCTTTATTTATTTTGTGGCATAAGGTTATCTTGGCTCCTGTCTTAGGTTGTTCTCGCTTTACCTTGGTTGTTACCCATCTTTGGCCTGTTTCCCTTTTACGCGGGGAATGCCTGTCTTAGGTTCATACCAGGTGGCTGGAATCTTACCCGTCATTGAATACCAAGACTTCTTTCTTATACCACATGTTCTATGGAGCGTGGGGCTTGTTGTAGCTTTATCATATGCAAATCTCTCTGCACCATTATTATAGAGGTCCAGATAGATCTTATAATGCATGGTCCAAGACAAAACAATAACAGGCCAACAATGTTTACTGCAATTATTGGGGTCAGTCATTTCCATAATGCCTGAATTGGAGATTTAATAAGGTTTTGAATTTTATCAAATATGTCTTTAGCCATATCCATAGGGAGCACACCTATATGTGCTTGACTTCATGCCAATATTTCTTTGTGAAGTTTTTGTAGATCTAAGGATTCATTGCTACTCTCCCATAATCCTTCCAAATGGTGTTTTACTTTCTGTCAGTCACTGGAATTGCCCTGGTAAGTTTTGTTAGTTACACAAATCCATTGATATTCTGCATGACATTTGATTCTGCTATGGGTGTACACAGTGTCTACATGGTCCCCCAAATTGGTAACAGCTTCATACAATAATTGTAACTTTTGTTCCATTTTTAAATCTATCTTTTCCTGAGTGCCCATCATCCTGGAAACATTACTAGTAAGGTTGTTAACAAAGTTAGCAGATTGTATGGACATTGTAAGGCTTGCAGCTGCAGCTGCTGTAGATGTAATCATGGTTATTAGAGCCAATATACCTAACACAATTAGCCCTACACCCCTTTTTTGTACAGATAACATGTTTCTTAAGTGTTGTAATACACTGTACCCTTTGTCCTCATACCAAGGAATAGTAATATTCACAGGTAAAAACACAAAAGGGGGTTGATGAACCAATACTACCATAATGTGCTCATCAGTTAAACAATGTAAACAGTTAGTCAAATTACAATTTGTACAATTGATAATAGAAGTCGTACTGTAGTCCGGACTAGGGGTAATGTTAAACGCACCAGAAGTTACATTGCCTATTAAAAATAAATTAACAGATGTAAGACAAATAGAAGTTCTGTTACATTCTGTGGTATTACCAACAGTGTCATTCAATCTTTGCATAGCCTGGTCAAATTTCTGAAAGGCAAGGTCGGAGATGTTATAACATCCTTTAATCTCGGCGCCAGTTTTCTCCTTTCAGAAGCAGAATGGAATCCCACGACCCATCCCTGTAAAGTTCCATGATTTCCAGTCTGAGGTGACATTATGGCGGAATAGCACGTCTTTGTTCATATTGGTGACGTGCAGCAATGGTGGTTCCGGAACATAGGCCCAATGGACGGCTGTATCAACGGTCTCCAGGGTCATCAATATGGTAATTGTCGCACTGACGCACCAAACGCTCAGGAAGCCAACGTGCCCCATCATCATCCTGCGAGAAAACACAAACATGTCCTCATCCCCAATTAATACGGGGTCGGGACCCTTCCATATCCCAGTAAGTGGATCTTTCCATTTTACTTGAGCATAAGAACCGCTAGTTGTGGGGTGCCATAGGCGATCAGTCGCTGTGGCCCCGTGTGCATCAGCATTCAAAAAATTTAAAGTAAATAATGCATGGTTTAGTATATTTTGTGGTGTGGAGGGGTACAATTCCCCCTTCTTTATTTTTTGAATTTGTAGTTTCAATGTGTCATAAGTTCTTTTCATAATACCCTGCCCCTGAGGGCTGTAAGGGATCCCAGTTAAATGTGTAATGTGTAGCTGCATAAAAAACTGCTGAAAATGCACACTAGTGTAAGCTGTGGCATTATTGGTTTTAATAGTATGAGGAAGTCCCAAAACAGCAAAGCAGTGAAGACAATGGGCAATAACAGAAGAAGTGTTTTCTTTGGCAGCTGCAGTTGCCACAATAAACCTAAAAAATGTATTGACAGTAGAGTGGACAAATTTTAGTTTTCCAAATGAGGGTACGTGGGTGACGTCCATTTGCCAAATCTGTCCTGGGACAAGGCCCCTAGGGTTCACCCCAAGGTGAGGTACAGGCAAATGTAAACAGGACGGGCAATTCTTAACTATAAGACATGCCGCCTCTCTTGGAATCCGGAACACTTTACGAATCCGGCACTGTTCTGATGATGAATGGCATGCGAAGTTTGAGCAGCCTCTAAAAGAGCTGGATAAATTTGAGACAAACTGTTATACGCTAAAGCGTTGCCCGTGCTAAGGGGGCCAGGCAAAGGCGAATGAGCTCGTATATGAGAGATGTAACATGGAACAATTCTGTGGCGTATTTCAGTTTGTAGTTCCAAAAACAACTGCTGTATTACAGAATTTGATGTAAAATAATATTGGTTGTTTCCAAAATTGGAACAGCATGAGCTATGTATTTATTGTCTGTATATAAATAGAAAGGGATTGTATTATAATCATGAAACACTTGTAAAACTGCTCTAAGTTCTACGACCTGAGCAGAAGCAGGTGGGGAATCATAAACAGCAGAAAGTTCATTTTCTACCACTGCATATTTTCCTGATGGAGAACCATCAGTAAAGAAAACTCTGGCCCCTCGAATAGGATTGGGCCGAATAATAATGGGCAAAACAAAAGGATGAAGTTTAAAAAATTGTAATAATTTGTGTTGAGGGTAATGATGTATAAACTGTTCGGTATAACCGGCTAAAGCTATTGCCCAGGGCATAGAATTTTTCATAAGCATATCCACTTGCTGTGTCGTAAGAGACAAGCAGATAGATGTAGGCTCCTTTCCAAATAATTGGCGGCTTTTCACATGAGAGGTGTGTACTGTTTGAGCCAGAGCCTTATCATATGGCAGTAAAACCTTATGGGGGTTTATGGAAGTATGCATCCAAAATAAGGGACTGTCCTGTCATAAAACGGCAATAGGGGTGATGGCTGTAGGAAATATATATGCAACCCATGGGTGTTCATAATTTATGAATTTTCACTGCTGACCATGAATGGCTGTTTCTACTTTGGACAATGCCTGTCTAGCTTGAGGAGTGATTGCCCAGGGGGAAGAAGGATCGTTTTCCCCTTTTAAAATGTTAAATAGTGGTTCTAATTCACCTGTAGTCATGTTAAGGGAGGGACAGAGCCAATTTATATCTCCCAACATTTTTTGAAAATCATTTAAAGTTTTCAGTTTGTCTGTCCTGATTTGAATTTTTTGTGGCTTAATCTCTCGATTCAGTAAGTAGTGTCCCAAATAAGTATAAGGCGTACGAGTTTGCACCTTTTCTGGAGCAATGAACAAAGCTTTGCTTTCTAAAGCTTTCCCCAAGTCTCAATAAGCTTGTAAAAGCTGTACTTGATCAGGTGATGCTAAAAGAATGTCATCCATATAATGGATAATATAAATTTGTGGATATGATTGCCTTATAGGCCATAATATATGTGAAACAAATTTTTGGCATAAGGTTGGGCTATTTGCCATGCCCTGGGGAAGAACCTTCCATTGGTAACGCTGCATGGGCTCAGTTAAATTTGTAGATGGTATGTTAAAAGCGAATCTTTTAGAGTTTCCTGGATATAAGGGAATAGAATAAAAACAATCTTTCAAATCTATGACAATAACATGGGAAGAATCAGGTATGGCACAAGGGTCAGGAAGCCCTGGTTGTAAGGTTCCCATAGTCTCCATGGTTTTGTTTACCTCTCTGAGATCTTGTAAAGGTCTCCATTTTCCTGACTTTTTCTTTATAATAAATATAGGAGAATTCCATGGCGAAGTAGAAGGCTCAATATGACCTGCCTCGAGCTATTTCTGCACTAACAACTGGGCTGCCTTTATTTTTTCAGAAGTTAAGGGCCATTGATCCACCCATACAGGTTTTGAGGATAGCCAAACAATTGGATCTGCATGTTAAGGGCCATTGATCCACCCATACAGGTTTTGAGGATAGCCAAACAATTGGATCTGCATGGCGTGCAGAAGGATCAAGGGCCCGTGCTAAAAATACCCTAAACCTGTTTTATCTTTTTTAATGCTAGTAGGAATAGGCTGCTCAATTCCTTGATTATTGCGTCCCAATCCTTGAGAAGGGAATAGTCCCTGATCCATTGAGAAGTAACATGAGAATTAGAACTATGCAAATAAACTCCCATTTGTTTCATTACATCATACCCCCATAAATTAGTGGGTAAACTGGGGACCACATGTGGTTGGAATATACCTGTGCTTCATACTGTTCTTCCCCCACAAGCATATCAAAGGACCGCTGAATAATCTGTTGTGCATTAATTGCAGCAGTCCGCTTGCTTCTCTCATAATAATCAGCCTTTCAGAGTAAGTAGTCTCCCCCTGACAAGCAAGCCCTGGCTAACATTTTCCAATCATTGGGAGACATAGGATGTTGGCTAGCTGTTTCAAGTACCGTCATTGTGAATGGAGCCGTGGGACCGTACTGTGAGCAGGTGGTTTTCAATTCTTTTACGATTTTAAATTCCACCGGCCTGTGCACCCTGACTAAATCACCCTGTGCATCTCTTTCTTCAAACACTGGGAACATATTTTCAAATCCTGTAGTATCATGCCCTTGCTGTGTTGCCTGTACTATTACTTCTGAAAGGTTTTTAATAATGGGAGCTGGTGGCTGAGGTGAATCAAGTCCTGCAGTAACACTAGGCGGAGGTGGAGGCCACATCTCGGGAGGAGCCGTTGGCTGAACAGGCGCTATTGTCCCAGGCGGAAAGCTGCCTTCTGACTTTTTACATACTTGCAATAAGTCCCTTACTTGAGTTGTCAAATCTCTTACCTGCTCAGTGATTTCAGTAAGGCCATTATCGGGTTTTGAGATTACTGGGAAGGTTAAAGGGGAATATTTTTCCTCATGATATTTTAAAGCCTCTTCCCCCAAATCTTCCTCATCAGACTGAGGCAGGGAGGTATTAGATGCCTCAGTGACAACTGGGTTATCCTTGGGTTAATGACGGGGTTGAGAAGATTTTACATTTTCACTAAACATTGTAAGCTCAGACCAAGGATCTAGACAATCCCTAACCGAATTCCATAAGCTAAATATTTCCACCGGGACTTCTGAAGGCCCATGAGTAATATAATAAGCCTGTAATTTTTTCCCCAACTTTCTGCCAAGTTTCACCATTCACAGTTCCTTCTTCAGGAAACCAAGGACATACTTCAGTTATAAAAGCTAAAAATTTTTCAAGTTGGGGTTTCCCTACTTTGGTGCCACACGTCCACAGCATGTGTTGCAACATTTCTACAAATATCTCTTTACTGTTGCTTTGTCCCATTTTTACTCCCTAAGGATTATTGAATACACCGTCTTACCTTATTTTATTCTCTGGATTCTTCTTCGTATCAATGGTGGTCTCTCACTGTGTCCCTTGTTTTCAGGTCCCTGTTCGGGCGCCACCTGTCTGGTCCAGCCGGGGTTATTGGGGTACCTGAAAGAGGGAGTGAAGATATAAAAGGAATACAAGACTCCTTTTTGTTGCAAAGGGAGGGCTCTGGGGCTAGTCCCCGAGTGGCCCCGTTTCCTCTCTATTCCAAAGTTTACATACAAGCACAATACAATCAGGCATTCAAACTTCCCCAATCTTTAACATTAAACTTCCCCTCTATCAAGAAGTGTCTGTACCTTGACTCAGACTGTTCTGCCAACATTTCATATTAGTTTTGTCCTTGGCCAGCACTTTCTGTACTTTGTAAGACACATACTATTCTTATCTGGACTCTGCTTTTCTAGGTAGACAGTTTCATGCTTTAACTAAGTGAGAGTTAAAGTGAGGGTTACCAGCCCTTTATATGGGTGGAGCCAGGGAGAGGTACCTCAGCCCTGGGGTAGAGGTGGCTACAGTCTCCTGATGGCCTAGACCTATGCAGATCCCTAAATCTGTCAGGATGGGGGGGGGGGAAAGGAATAAATTGTTGCTAATACATTCTGAAAATATTTACATATTATTGATTGTGTATAGGAATGCTTTCATTGTGGAACTTCTGAATCTTTTCTAGAATTATATGAAAACTTTGGGTACTTGGACTTGGATTCCCATTTGGTGGGCATGCAGGCCCAAGGCTTCAAGTCAATATTGGGGACATTCTATAATGAGATGCAGATTATCAGCTTAATTTTCTAAGAACAGTTAGCTGCCTAGAGAGTGTTCACTCTGAAACCTCACAAAGAGAGAGACCAAAAAACATAAAGTGAATTGGAGAGCTTAAGCCCTTCAAGAGAGGACTGGCTCATGGGCCTTCAGTCAGGAATATGTTGCTTATTGTGAAGGACAGAGGATGAACAGAAGTTAGTATTGTCTCACTACTTCTCTGGGAGACAGGGGTTTCCAGAAATGAGAGTTGGGAGCTACAGTAGTGCAGGCAGGTCCAGGGAGCACCGGGTGCCAAGTTTACGTGTCCACTCTGTCAAGTACAGTTATCCCTTTCTGTGGGAGAGAGCAAGCCAATTGAAAGCAACCACTCAGAAAGGCTCTTCTTCACCTTCACCAGAGGGTGCCAGAGTAGAAAGTCAGCAAAGCTTCCCAAGGACAGAGGACTATGGTAGTCAGGGGTCAGGACCTAGCTTTGAGTCCACACACCACCCCTTAGAACAAAGCTCCTGGAAAAACCCCAGCCTTATGGCATTAATTTTCTGTCCCCTTTATCCTAAACAAGACAGGGAGGGAGAAGGGGTTTTTCCCAGACCAGGGTTCTGGACAGGATCCAGGAGAGGAAATAGGCATTGTCAGCCAAAACTATGAGACCAGAACAGGGAACTGGTATTCTGTAGAGTAGTGGAGGTGGGGCAGGGAGGACAGAATAAGAATCAAGGAAAGATCTAAAGCATCAGCAAGTAAAACCAAAATGAAGAATCAGCCAATGAAAAGTCCAGACAGAGTTCAGGGATCCTGGAGGCAGAGCCTAGAAATAGCCCCCAAAGCAGGAACAAAATCTTTAAAGCTGCACAAACAGGAAGGGAGCCCTGACACAATATGGACAATTATATTCTGTTTCTTCTTCATTAAATTAAATAAGATGAAATGAAAAAGACATGTGTGGAGACAATCAGGGAGGCATGTTAACATAGATAACAAATGGAGCATGTATGTTGAATGGGATGTATATTTAAAAGGATAGAACAAACAAGAGTGGTACTTACATGCAGAAAAGAGAGGCTGTGAAAATCTTAAATACTCATAAAGTATAGATCATGTTTCTTCTATGATGACCCTGTCACCCCTAAATTAGCCATTCATTGTTGACACCTGTTATCCCACTCTGGTCCAGCATGCTCTCTGCCCAAGAAACACAGACATAGCCCGTTGGTGCTCAACCAGTTACTCAGGAGCCACAAGGCAGCTAGGCAATCCAGCCTTGGCATCTCTCCAACAAAGCAAGTGTGTGTTGGTATCTGCCAAGCTCCCTCACTCACCCTGCATTCTGGCCTCTAATCACAGCATCAGTGGGAAGGCTATTACAGTAGAAGAGTGCCAAATATGTGAATGTTGTATTCTCTGGCCTCTGGGATAGCTTTCCTGGTTGCAGCCTTGGAAGCTACCATTGCATCAAGATAAGTTCCCACACAACACTCATAACGGTCAGCCTTAAGTTTCTTAAAATGGAAAGATCCTAGGTGTTTATCTTCAAGAAGCACAAATAATGAGGAAATGAGGAGAAGGGAGAGGATCTCCCAGGGTTGGAAGGAAAATGGCAACTGATGAATAGAGAATAGAACAGAGAATACAATCCCTGGATCTGTAACTGAGGACAGCAAGAGCCAGGGAGACTCAAATAATCCAAGCAGGAAGCTGAGAATGGAAATGGCAAAAGTCGTGGAATAGCATTCTTTGATGTGGACATTATTTCCCTTTCTGTACTAGTTATGGAATACCAAAGTATCAGAATGTATCTAGATGAAAATGATATGTTGAAATAAAGCAGGAAAGCAAGCTTAAAATATAGTAGAAAAATATGCCATAGCAAATTTTTTCTTAAATTATAGGAAGTAAGAATACAAAAAATAAAGCAAGTTTCCAAAATGAGGTATAATTTTTTTCACACACAAACAGAAATGAAGGATAGGGTCCCAATACTAAGTAGAGTCACAATTGTTTTCAATTGCTAAACTTAAAGAAAACCCAGAAGTTAAATATATTTCTTGAAAACCAAGAGAAGCTTTGCCATGCCAGGTGGAGCTAAATAAAGTTTAGGTGTACAAACACATACCATAGGGCTTAATGGTATGTAAATAATTTTTCATTAGAAAACAGAATAGCTGTTTCCCTTGGGAGGTTAAGTGACTGAGAAAGAAGAATGGGGCTTGTGGGCTACTATCATGTTCTGGTCCTGGGTCTTTGTTCTAGTTACATCATTGTGTTCAATCTGTGAAATTCATAGAGCTGTGTCTTTATAATTTGTATACCTTTCTGTATGTATGCTATATTTCAATTAAAAGTTAAAATTCGTTAGCTTTTCTATAGCTTCCCCACTCCCTGCCAAAAAAAGTTAAAAAACAAACCACTTCAGAATGCAGCATACAGACCAGACAACTAAAGTATATAGATGGAAAGTCAGGCAGAGGAGGCAAGAACAGCCTGACAAAAACCACATCATTTTAGAAAAATGGTAGAAGAGTAATTAATTTATGGGACTTTTAACAACTTATAGAAAAAAGGCCATTTAGTAGTCTGCAGATAGCAAAAAGCAAATATTCATTTCATAAACATGAAAGCAAATACATAAAGAAAACATAGGGAAGAGACTCACAACCCTTGTCCTGTAAAATGCCTCCATCCTCTCTTCAAACAATTCGATATCATTACAAACCATCAAATCCATAACTGCTGTTTTACTCTAAAATATCAGCATTTTACTGAAAGCCATACTTTTTTCTTTTTCTTTCTTTCTTTTCTTTTGAGACAGGGTCACCAGGCTGGAGTGCTGTGGCATGATCATGGCTCACCTCAGCCTTGACCTCCTGGGCTCAAGCAATTCTCCTACCTCAGCTTTCCAAGTAGCTAGAGCTACAGGTATATGCCACCATGCCCAGCTAATTTTTGTGTTTTTTGTAGAGTCGAGGCCTCACTATGTTGCCCAGGCTGGTCTCAAACTCCTAGGTTCAAGTGATCCTCCCACCTTGGCCTCCCAAAGCGAGCCACAATGCCCAGCCAAAAAGCTACATTTCTAAACATAATTCTTTCCTCTTCTGAAACATCAGTTTAGTCACACCATCAGTAGAAAGGCTAGTACAGTAGAGAGAGCAGAATATATGAATGCTGTGTTCTGGCAGCAAAAAACAACAAAAATAGCATCACAAATATGTGCCACAGGATTCAAGTAGCTGTACCCTTAACACAGACAGGCTTTGGGTTTCCCTCACCAGGGCTTCCTCCATCAGCATCTGCAAATTCCCAGGGTCCTTGGCTCGCACTGGGAGGGTAAAGAAAGGAAGTGCCCCAGGCTTCTATGTCATCTTGAAAAAATATATATACTTGAACGAGAAATAATTCTTCTGACTACAACTGAAGTGCAAGTTATACTTAAACTGTGAACAACAAAGAGAACAAATTCGATTATGAGATCCTGAAACTTAGCAAAGGCATAGGAACAGAGTAAAGCTGTGGTTGATGTCAGCTGGGACTGAAGGAAAGGCACCTACCCCTACTGCCACCCCACCCCCCACCTCCACCCTGCAGTTGTCCCTCCCAAGAGCTGCAACAGTGGTATTCCCTGCGTACTCTGCAAATTAACCCTGCTACTATTCTGGTAAACAGACCACTGGCTCCTGAGCCACTTTCAGAAAGGGAGTGCTGCAGGAGAGTTCAGAGTGAGGGCTCTGCAGCCAGACCACCCAAACCCTAACCCCAAATCTCCTACTGAATAGCCTTTTCAGCCTGGGCAAGTTACTTAATCTCCATACCTCAGATTCCTCAGCAGTAAAATGGGGATGATGTTAACCACTGGCTGCTGCAGGACAAAGTGAGATGGTCCCTGCAGCATGCCTGACACTAATAAATGCTTGAAAAATATTGTTGGTTATTTTATTAACACATCTCTCTCCATGTACCAACATCCCATGCAAGTTCTAACAATCATCAGACAGACTGTATAGTACAAGCTATACATGAGTGGGATGGGAACATCCCAAAATATAAGCCAAATATTCCCATGTTTAAAACACAAACTTTTCCTTAAACAGACTCACACACAAACCTACCATATGTGAAGTCCATGAGATTAGTAGTAATGACAAGAGTAATAAATAATCCTGGGAAATCTTTATGTTCCAAGCTCTGTTCTAAGCACTTTACAGGCATAAAACTAATTTAATCCTCACAATTCTGTAAGTTAGGTACTCACATTAACCCCACTACACCAGTAAGGACACTGAGGCCCAGACATGTTAATAGCTTTCCTAAGGTAACACAGGTAGTGAGTTGCAGAGCTGGGACTCAAGTCTGTGGAACTTGGTGGTATAGCCTGCTTCGGTAGTCAAGCAACTGAACATATATCATCCTGTACTCTCAGGATACAGACTTGCTCAGAACAAGTCTTCTGAAGAATTTGAGAACTGGAAGGGACCTCAAAGTCTATATTGTAAGATGTGAAACACAGAAGCCTTCTCTTATCTCCTCTGGAAATAAGATGACAAAGATTCCATAGAGCAAAGCAGAGGGGCAGGTCAGGTAACAAGACTGCTGAATGAACTCAAGCTCAAAGCCTGGCAATACAATAAGACTTGTTATAGAAAATATGTTCTTGCCGCAAGTGATAAAGGTTCATTGCTGTCATTGAAGCTATGGTCAAAAACAATTCCTGCCAATATGTAGCTGGCATTGGGATCATTAATTATGTAATTTTCAAACAAAGGCACTGAAGAATAGCCTAAAACTACAGAGAGAAAAGTTTAGTGAGTGACTGGTGTAAAGGCAAATGCTGCCCAATTACCTCCTCTAAGGAGATTTAAGATTGCCAGCTTACTTCCCCACTTACTCATTCATTTGTTCTATAAAAATATGAGTAGAGATTTAAAAAGACAGAAGGAGAGTTTATGAAATATGACTCTTGTTATTCAATGCATAACTTTAACTGGGAAATCGATAGTCCCAAGAACTGCTAGCAACTGTCTTGGGACATCAAGGAAGTAATGCTGAGGAAGGAAGAGGGAATATAAGTTCTGATCATATAATTTGAGACCTAGATCAAGCCTCACGGTTTGTTTTTCATTAAGGGATGAGCTTCATTCTCATAGGAAGTTTGGTTCAGTTTCATCCTTTCAAGGCTTGTTTTTAACCTGAGTTTAACATTTTGATTATTTTATTTTTCATTTCTAGAAGTTCTATTTGGATCTTTTTTCTTCTTCTTCAAATCAGGTAGATAACTCTTTACAGTGACATGTGACCCATAAATCCTTTCAGGTTGTCTTTTATTTCTTCAAGCCAAGTCGACATAGTGATTTTATAATGTGAGACTAATAATTTCATTATCTGAAATCTTTCTATTTCTGTTTTTGATATTGACTATTATCCTTGGTGTCTTGTTTCCTTGTGTGTTTGCTCATTGACCTTGATACTCTTGTGGTAAGTCTTCTTTGAGATACAGTATGAAGGTATATTTCTCCAGAGATTTACATCTGCCATCTGTCAGACTAAGTACCGCTTCATAGTTTGAGGAATTTTCCTCCTTCCCGCATTCCTTCCTTCCTTCTTCTCTTTCCTTTCTCTTCCTCTTCCTTCCTTTCATCTCTTTCTTCCTTTTTTCTTTCTTCTTTTTTGATAACCAGATGATTTTGAGCTACAAATCTCAAGCTGGACAACATTTCTTGCAGTTCCTTAGGGGTGGAAACCTCAACCTCACCTCAACCTTACTTTATGTACCAGTATGATGCAGCCATCTGGGGTCCCAGGTTTATGGAGAGATGACCTCGTATTAGATACCTCACCTTGAATGGGCCTTTTTCTTCTTTCCCTCTGTGCCTTACAAGTCTATGAAAACTAGAGTTCAATTTCTTCTAGTATAATGAATGTTTTATAAAATCAGTTTAGGGCTTCCACTGACCCCTTTGGGTTCTTTTCTTCACCTAGATTTTTTTAATTTAGTAAATTATCTAGTAATCTGGAAATATGTTCACAATATAGAAAACAAAAGGCAAACAATCAAACATTTCACATAACAGGATCCTATTTTTGTTTTTTATATGGTTAGAAGAAGGGCAGGAAGGGTGTACACCAAGATATTAATTAATAAGTTAAGTTTCTTTTTTAAGGATAAAAAATATAGTTCATTTAAAAATAAATTAGAGCGAGAAAGAGAAGGGAGAGAGGATTCACCTCCCCAAGGTGGGGAGAGGGTCAAAGCCAGGAAGTATAACCACAGCCATAGCTCAAAGAGCACATGGCCACACTAGAGTCTAGCAAGGCAATGGCCTAATTTCTTTTTTCTTATATGATAGAACTTAAAAAACTTCATGGAAAATACATATTATTTTTAAAACTATGCACATATTTCAAAAACTGCACCAAAATAAACTCATGCTAGCTTACTATAACATGTCTGATCAAGACCTAGTTTGAGGCACTAAGAAGGATAAAACATCCATTTTAAAAGAACCCCTATCGGCCTGGTTACTCAGTCTGTAATCCCAATATTTTGGGAGGCCGAAGTGAGTGGATTGCCTGAGCCTGTGGGTTCAAGACCAGCCTGGGAAACTTGATGAGACCTCATCTCTACAATAAATACAAAATTAGCTGGGCATAGTGGGTGCCCCTGTAGTTCTGGTTTCTTGGAAGGTTGAGGTGGAAGGCTCGCCAGAGCCCAGCAAGTCAACACTGGGGTGCCATGGCCGTTGAGTGTGCCACTGCACTCCAGCCTGGGCAACAGAGTGAGACTCCAACACACACACAAAAAAGGAACCCCTATCAAAGCAGCATGAATTCTGTTAAAATTAAAGCAAGAACAAACATCAAATGTATGGTGAAGCTTGGGTGGAAGAATGGTGAAATCATTGATGCTTTACAAAAAGCTTATGAGGGCAATGCCCCCAAGAAATCAGCAGTTTACAAATGAATAACTCATTCTAAGAAAGGATGAGATGTTGAGGATGAAGCCTGCAGCAGCAGACTATCCACATCAGCTTATGAGGAATAAATTAATCATGTCTGTGCCGTAATTGAAGAAGACTGATGATCAAAAGCAGAAATAGCCAACACTACAGACATCTCAACTGGCTCAGTTTACCCAATTCTGACTGAAAAACTAAAGGTGAGCAAACTTTCCACTCAATGGGTGCCAAAACTATTGCATCCAGATCAGCTGCAGACAAGAGAACTTTCTATGGAAATTTTACAACAAGTGGGATCAAGATCCTGAAAGACTTCTTCAAAGAATAGTAACAGGAGATAAAACATGGCTTTACCAGTATGAACTGAAGGCAAAACACAATAAAAGCAATGGCTACCAAGAGGTGAAAGTAGTTCCATCAAAGCAAAAGTCAGACTAGTAAAGAGCAAAGGTCATGGTGACAATTTGGGGGCTGCTCAAAGCATTTTGCTTGTTGACTTTCTGGAGGGCCAAAGAATGGTGACATCTGCTTACTAAGAGAGTGTTTTGAGAAAGCTAGCCAAAGCTTTAGCAGAAAAACGCACAGGAAAGCTTCACCAGAGTGTGCTTCTCTACCATAACAGTGCTCCTGCTCATTCCTCTTATGACAATTTTGTGAGTTTTCATGGGAAATCATTATGCATCCAACCACCTTACAGTCCTGATTTGGCTCCTTCTGACTTCTTTTTCCTAATCTTAAAAAAAAAATCTTTCAAGGGCATCAGTTTTTCTACAGTTAATAATGAGAAAAAGACTACATTGACATGATTAAACTTCCACTCTCAGTTCTTTAGGGATGAACTAAATGGCTGGACACAAAAGTGTCTTGAAATTGGTGGAGATTATATTGAGAAATAGTTTTCAGTTTTACTTTTATCTTTTAATTCCATTTTTACAGAAACTTTTTGAAGTTCCCTCATATTTTTTTGTTGTTTCCTTAGCTTTATTTAAGTTTCTTCTTAAATACACACTCACATACACATAGTTGTGAAAAATAACACACACGTAGGAAGGAACACAAAATGCAACTGTTCAGTTTAATAAACAGTTATAAAATGAACACCCAAGTAATCACCCTTTAGATCAAGAAATACTTTTAGCCTAGTTTTTTTGTCTAGATAATTTCTTCCTATTTAGTTCTTTAATGTTTTCAAGAACAGATTTTTAATAATTTATCAAGCATTTGTTATTTGACTAGAAGGTTGATCCAAATCACCTGATCTGCCATATAATCTAGTCTACCATTCCATAAATGGGATGGCAATAATCTCTTACTCAGAAATCCCTAGGAAAAATTTAACCGTGTTTCATTGACTCTTACTGACTTTTCCCTGTACAGATCACTGTAGCAAAAGGACCACAAACTGGCTTAGACATAGGTTATGTAATCCATCCTGATCCCAGAGTGGAGTCAACAACAGCAGAAATATATGGGTTCAGTGTGGAAGAAGGATCAGACCCCCAAGGAGAAATAAGCCATATGTTATCAAAAGGGGAAAGAAAAGACAAAATAGGTATTTACCACCATTTAGAAAGGATCATCAAACTGTTAACTGCTATTACGTCCAGGCTAGAAGATTTGCTCAGAGAATAGCATAGAAAGGAAATCTACTTTTTATTTTTTATCTTATACTGTTTAGAATTTTCAATGCAAAGAATTCCCAGATATATTGTAAATTTTAAGGTGTTTGAAACTTTTTTTTTAATCTCAGAAAAATACATCCAAACCATTAGAAAATTCTTCTGGAAAGTGAAATCTGTGGTGGAAACTTTTAATGTTTTACTTTAAACACTATTATCTCATGTATTGTTTTTGTAATAAGAAGAGAGGGAGAAAAGGAAAGCAGAGAACAGTTTAGAGGACATGAAATGAGTGAAGAAGACTGAAATATAGACAGTAGGAAGGTAGGAATAGAAGGCAACACTATCCCAGAATTCAAAGGAAAAAAAGAATTCCAAGGATGAAGTTGTCAAAAGCATCACTAGTTACAGTGAGGTCAAATAGAATGAAGACTGGAAAGAAAAATACTAAATTTGGCACTCAGCAAGATATTAATGACATTTTCTTAGCAGATAACAGTATAGTTCTGAGGGCAGAATACAGATGATCATGAGTCATGCAATGAGTAGGAAATAATAGAAGAGAAATAAATTTTCAAGACATTTATTAGAGAAAAATATTAAATTGCCTGAGGAAGGCTCTTAAAGAAAAGAGAGAATAGGAAACGTCTTCTGCTAAAATGCAGGTGGTTGAGGCTTATTTGAAAGTCAGAGGGAAATCAAGCCCTATAGAGATATTTCTCCAGAGGGAAGAACCTGCTCTGAGAAAGGCCCAGAAGAGGCAGGAGGGCTTCTGACTGACCACCTCTAACTCCAAAATTTATCATGAATTCAACTACATATTTCCAGCTTCCTACTTCAAGCTACCATTATCTTTTTCTCCTGAATTTCTACAGATACTATATCCTTTCTATCACCCTTCCAGAGAACAGCCAGAGAAATCTCATTTAAAACAAATTACATTGTATAACTCCTTTAAACCCCTTTGATGGCTGCCTTTTGCACCAAGAAGAAAACTCAAATATTTTAACCCGGCCTGCAAGGTTCTGCATTATGTGACCCCTACTGACTTTTCAAACTTCATCTCAAACCAATCTTTCAAAGTATTGGGTTGATGCATAAGTTCGTAGTGTTCTTCGCTTGCCCATGGAATGCAAATGTTGCGCAATAGCTGATTGGTCACAGTTCATCACATTTGCCAATTCTCAGGTCTGCTGATGTGGATCATGATAGATTTCAGCATTTAAATGGTTTTCATCAAAGCCCGGTGGTCTTCCTGAACGTGGAGAATCACTCAGGTCAAAGTGGGACTCTTTGAAACGACAAAAGCATTTTTTTGCTGTGCTTACCCCAAAGGCATTTTCTTGTACAAGGCACAAATGTTTTGAGCCACCTCTGCTGCCTTTACTCCTCTGTTAAACTCAAACAGAAGAATATATCAGAAGTGTTCATTTTTTTCTACTTGACATTCTACCTTCTGTAGCCCACAAATAGCACTTTCTTCAAATCTGCAAAATGCAAGACATATTCACAAGCACAACACTGTCATTCCAAATGGCAAACAATAAACAAACTCCTGACGCTGCAGTGTTGCCATGCCAAAAATAAACGCTATGAATGTATGAATCAACCTAATACTTTAACTTGGCTCGCTGACTTTCGTATCTTTAAGTAACTAAGTATTCACTGCCTTAGGGTCTTGTTACTTGCTGTTCCCTCTACCTGGATACCCCTTACACCTGAAACTCACCGCCATCCTATTTTACATGGCTTGTCCTTTATCAACCATGTCTTAACTAATTTACTCCCTTCCCAGAAGACTTCATTTTTTTTTTTTTTTGAAAGCAGGATCTATTGAGACGACAGAAAAGATCCCAGAGGGGGAGAGGACTCGAGGGGGTTGCCCAAAGACTTCGCTTTTTAAAAATGTCATAATCTCATATTTATGTGATAAATGAATTAGAATACATAGTATTTTAGGATACCAGACAAGCACAAAGCACAACTCTGAAAACAATGGTTCTCACACATTTTACCACTGAGGGTTTTTGAAAGAATTATTTCATTGAGTAGCACTAGAGCTGGGAGAGAAAAATCTCTTCTGTTCACTTTATGCCCTATTATTAGAATGCTTTTACAACAGCATATATAACAATTATAACAATTTTGAAAAAACTTCTCCTATGGACTCCAAATTTTCAGGAATGTTACCTACCTAATCACATTAATCTATTCAATAAATATTTATTGAGTCCTCACTATGAGCCAGGCACTACAACAAATATGGTGATAAACAAAATAGACATGGTTCTCTGCCCTCAAGGAGGTGGAGTCTAGTGGAGAAAGGCAGACAAAATACAGAAAAGCAAGAAAGTAAATATGCAATTAAGCATTTAGAGAAGTGCTAAGAAGGTTATCAAACATGGTTCTGTGAGAAAGAATAAGGCAGAGGTGAGAAATCTAAATCCTATTTAGCTGCCCTCCTAAGTGTCTTTCAGTCGAAGAATGAGAAAAAGCAATGCACAGGGAGGGCTAGGGACAAAGCATTATCAAAGGAACAGCTGGTGCAAAGGCACTAAGGGAAGAGAATCTCACATAGTCTAGAAACTAAGAGTTGACCAACATGACCAGAGTGTGGGAGCACAAGAAGAGTCAAACTAGATAAGACTGGAGGAAAAAGTAGGGTCAGATCCTGGAGAAGAGTTAGTTTCCTCTCAGGAAATGGGAACCCACTGAAAGGGTTTAAGCCAGAGACTAGTCAAATCCTATTGACCCTTTGAACATCTTTCTACATCTACATGGTGACTGGATTAAATGAGACAAGAGGAGAAACAGAGAGATGAATTAGAAGGCTATTTCAGGATCTTTTCTTTTCTATTAGTCAGAGACAATTCTAAATATCTTTTCTTTTTTATTAGTCAGAGACAATTGCCAATCAGACCTTCTGATTAATATAAGGTGTCACAATAGTGAGTTAAAAACAAAAACTTAGCATTTAACATTTTAATTGGTCTTTAAGATTTCTGACATAAACATGCAAGTCTCCGTGTGTTGTTTTAAATAATAAAAAAAAAATAGCTCATGGCAGCTTCCTCCCAACTACCACCTCTACAGGCTCTTTAGAATGTGGAGACCCCAGATTTGACATCACTACTGTAGGAATTCTCAGGGTATACTTCATAAAAATGTCTTTCCTATCTATCCTTAGCCCATCCTTTTGTCTAACCTCAAATTCAACATCAAAGGTCTGTTCCACCATTTCAGTGATAGTCTTTAGAGTTTCACTTTTGGAAGGGATATAAAATAGTTGAAATCTATTTTTCAGAGGAAATATATAGAAAAATGAAGGGAGTGAGTTGATATCAATTACAGTGTACATGGTAGAAGGCATTTCTCTTGGCACACTATTGAAATGAAGATACAATACAATTGCAGAAAACAGTAGTGGCATCAAGAGTTCAAGGATGGTTACCAGAGTCTTCCACTTCTAAAATAAAAACAAAAGTTATGTTAAGCCCAAATTGAACAAAAGTGTAAACTGCTATGTAGCGAAAGTGCTTGTATTAAGAAAGAACATTTCCATTTCTTCCAGCCTCCCTGCACAACACATAAAAAGAAAAAAAAATCAGAATTAGCTATAAACATCTCCTTTTAGTTTTTCTGTAACACCAATACCTAGAAATCAATAACAATGATGCCATCTTTAATCATTAGGGTTAACAGAATTACTATGAAAAATGATTCATTTGCAGAAACGGGCCCCCTGACTTGTAAAGTTCTTAATTTCTATGTAAGCCATTATTATAAAACAATATAACTTAAAAATTCAGTCCCTCCCAAGGACTAATATTTCCTCCACAGTCAACCATACCTACCTTTAAGATAAAATTCTTCCAGAGAAGAAGTTTTAACTTCCTGAACACTGCCATTTTTCTAGCTGAAGAGGAGGGCTCACCACTAGTCAGGAAGCAAATGATGGGAAATGCTATGCATAACACAAAAATGTTGAGTTATCCTTCATGCTTGAAAAATTTCTTCTCTTGAGCTTCCAAATCATCATGCTGGACTGCTTTTCTTCCTACCATTCTAACAGTTCCTTCTCAGTCTTCTTCCTCCCCTAAACCTCTATATGTGAAAGTGCTCCAGGGCTCAGTCTGTGTTCTCTTCTCTTTTCCGATGACATCCCTTCAGCTCTTAGGTTTGAATCCATCTATATGCTGATGACGACTACATTTATATCGCAACAATGGACCTTGCCTCTAACTCTAGACTCAAATGTCCAACTACCTGCATGACATCTCCATGTATTTCATCTCAAAGTAGACATGGCCAACCTGGGCTATTCTTATTCCTCTTAAAACAGATTGTCCCACAATCTTCTTCACCTCAATTTAATATCATTTCCATTCTTTGAGTTATACAGGAGTATTCTTTTTTTAAATGACACCAAAAAATACCAAGTTATAAAATAAGATAACTGCAAGTAGTAGGTAGAGGATGACTCCATTTTTAACCAAAAAAATTTTTAAGTATGAACATGTATACAAAAAACTGGAAAGTTATATACCAAAAGAGTAGATTTTAATCTCTTTCACCTACCCCTACTCTTATCATTCCTTACCTGGATTTCTACAATAGCTTCTAGAGTGGAATTGTTGCATCTGCCCTTGCCACTTTGCAATCCATTTTCCATGCAGCAATAAGAGTGATCCTGTTTGAGTCAGGCCACACCTACTCCTCTGCTCAAAACTCTCAAATGGCTCCTATGTCACTCCAAGCAAAAGCCTTGCCTTACAATGACTTACAGAATTGTACAGGATATATGAGGGCAAACAATTAACTTTGTGAACTTTTCCTAGAAAAAGTGCTACATAGCTCATTGCTGAATATCACTGTGGTCACCTTTAAAGTACTCCCCTTGGGAAGCTATGCACCAATGCCAGTGCTTCCACTCGTCAAAACAATTTTGGAACTCTTTTTCTGGAATGGCCATCAGAGCTATCATCGTTTTACCCTTTATGTCCTGAATGTCATCAAAATGTCTTCCTTTCAATATTTCCTTTATCTTCAGGTAAAGAAAAAAGTCATTGGGGGCCAGATCAGCTGAATGGGTGTTCCAATACAGTTATTTGTTTACTGGCTAAAAACCCCAGGCAGATAGTTATTTCCTTTATCTTCAGGTAAAGAAAAAAGTCATTGGGGGCCAGATCAGGTGAGTGGGAAGGGTGTTCCAATACAGTTATTTGTTTACTGGCTAAAAACTCTCTCACAGGCAGCGCTGTGTGAGCTGGTGTACTGTGATGCAAGAGCTCCTTTGGGACCATTTTTGCACAAATCATTTTGGAAATCTAAAGTCTAGTTAAACATTTGCATCATCCAGAGAAGTGCTTAATGAAGGAAAAAGTTGGTAAATTTTAGTGAATTCTGACATTTTGTTTAGCTGCTACCAGTCCCCAACCCCTTCTGTGTGTGGTGGTTGGTTCCTGGTATGGCTTGTTGGTCTAAGCATGGGTAATAGGAGTCTTGTCCTTCATAAATTGAGTTTGTGTGTTTTGACTGTTACATTTATCACTGAGGGACCGGTGCAGAGTGTGGCCACTGCTTCAACACCCATGGGCTGCAGTGGCTTCCCAGGTGACATCAGTCATGTGAAATTTTTTTTTATAGTTGGAGTTTAATAGGTCCCCCAGACTGGAGTACAGTGGCATGCATGCTCACAGCCATCCCAGCGTCGACCTGCTGGGCTCTGGCAAGCCTTCTGCTTCAGCCTTCCAAGTAGCCGGAACTACAGGTACATGCTACCACACACTCGCTTAATTTTTTATTTTTTATTTTTGAGGTCTTGCGAAGTTGCCCAGGTTAGTCTCAAACTCGCAGGCTCAGGCAATCCACTCACCTCGACTTCCCAAAGTGCTGGGATTACAGGCTGAGCCACCGAGCCCAGTCATGTGAATTTAAAGAGACAGAAATCCCTTCAGTTTTCCTTTCTGATTGAATGCAGGTATTAAAAAAAAATTTCTGTCATGTCACTGGCTGATTGCAGAGATAATGAAACAGATTTTAGTGCCCATACATAATAAGGAATATAGACTTTTTGAAGAAATAATGGCTTAAAACTTCTAAAATATGATGAAATATATTAATCTACAAATCCAAGAAGTGCAACAAACTCCAAATAGGATAAACTCAAAAAGACTCCTACAGGGACATATGATAATGAAACTATCAAATGCTAAAGATAACAAGACTGAGACAGTAAAATATTTTTGTTCACCTTTTGAGAGAACTGCAAAAAATAAAAAAGAGAAAGGAGAGGAGAAACAGACTCTGTCTTATTCTGTCTCTCTGAAGTCTTCTGATTGTTGGAAAATTGATCCTCTTCTCCATCAAAGAGTAAAGGTACTTGTTTTTTAAAATATTTGAAGTATCACTTTGGCTAAATAAATGACTATTATTTTTAATAAATAAATAGGAATAAAGATAAAAGAGAATCTTAAAAGCAGTTAGAAGCAACTTGTACAAGGGCTATTCAATGAGATTAACAGTCAATTTCTCATCAAAGACCATGGAGGCCCAAAAAGCAATGGAATAATATATTCAAAATGCTAAAAGAAGAAAAACTATCAACCAATAATTTTACATGCAACAAAACTATTTTTCAAAAATGAAGGAGAAATTAAGATTCATAGGTAAACAATAGCTAAGGAAATCTGATACTAGTAGACCTATCCACAAAAAGCATGCCAAAGAAAATCCTTCAGGCTGAAATTAAAAAATGCTAGATGGTAATGCAAAGTTATATGAAGAAATAAAGAATATCAGTAAGTACTTTTTTAGGTAAATATAAAAGTTAGTATTATTGTACCTTTGTTATATAACACCTCTGTCTTCCATTTTAAAACAGAGCTGGGCACAGTGGCTCACATCATAATCACAATTAAATCAGAGGCTAAGGTGGGAGGATCACTTGAGGCCAGAAGTTTAAGACCAGCCTGGGCATCAGTGAAACCCTGTCTCTAAAAAAAATTTTTATTAGCTAGGAGTGGTGGCGCCTGTATTACATGCCTGTATTCCCAGCTACTTGGGAAGCTGAGGCAGGAGGATCACTGGAGCCCAGGATTTCAAGGCTCCAGTGAGCTACGACTGTACCACTGCACTCCAGCCCATGTAACGATTGAGATCACATCTCAAAAAAATAAATAAAATCTAAGTAAATAAGCACATAACAAATACATAAAAATTATAAATCTATGTTAACAGGCACACAATGTATAAAGGTATAATTTTTGACAATAACAACATAAAGAGAAGGAAGATGGAAGTGGAGAGGAGTAAAGTTGATATATGTTATTGAGCTAAGCTAGTATCAATTCCAATTAGATTGTCACTAATTTATGATGTTAACTGTAATCCCCATGGGAACTAATTAAAAATACTAGTAAAATATATATACAAGGAAATAAAGAGGGATTCAAAACAGTACACTTTAAAAATCAAACATAACAGAAGGGTGTATTGATTGGAGAAAATGGGGATAAACAACAAAAAGATATAAGACATAAAAAACAAAAAGCAAAATAGCAAAATTAAGTGCTACAGTGTCAGCAATCACTTTAAAGGGATTAAAATAACCAGTTAAAAGAAAAAGATTTAGCCAGGCTCAGTGGCTCAGCCTGTAATCCCATGCTTTGGGAGGCTGAGGTGAGTGGATTGCCTGAGCCCGAGGGTTCGAGACCCACCTGGGCAACTTGGCGAGACCTCAACTCTACGATTTAAAAAAAAAATTAGCCGGGCGTGGTAGCACGTGCCTGTAGTTCCAGCTACTTGGAAGGCTGAGGCGGAAGGATCACCAGAGCCCAGCAGGTCGAGGCTGGGTAATTTTGTAACCAAAATTACAAATGGTAATTTTAAAAGAGCAAGTTTGCTATAATAATATCAGACAAAATATATTTTAAGTTAAAAATTATTATAAGAGACAAAAGACATTTTATATGGATAAAAAGATCAAATCATCAAGAAGATATAACAATGACAAATATATATACATCAAACATCAGAGCCCCCCAAATATATGGGAAAAATACTGACAAAATTGAAGGGAGAAACAGACAGTTCTACAATAACTGATGGAAATTTCAATACTCCACTTTCAATCATGGATAGGCCATCTAGACAGAAGAAACTACAAAATGCAAACAACAGTATATACCAGCTAGACTTAAGATATATGTAGAAAACTCCACCCCTAAACAGTAAATATACATTCTTCCCAAGTACATATGGATCATTCTCCACAAAGGATGATTAAGACTAAACAAGTCTTAATAAATTTAAAAGGATCAAAATCATACAAACTAACTTCTCCAAACACAACGGATTGTAGCTAGAAATCAAAAACATAAAGAAAACTAGAAAATTTACAAATATATGAAAAATAAACAGCATATTGTTAAACAACCAATAAGTTAAAGAAGAAATCACTAGGTAAATTAGAAAATACCTTGAGATTAATGAAAATAAAAACACAGCATACCCAATCTTATGAGATACAGTGAAGGGTAATTTATAGCTGGTGACATTTACATTAAAAAAAGAAAGAACTCAAATCAACAACCTAACTGTACACCTTAGAGAACTTAAAAAACAACACACTAAATCCAAGGCTAATAGAAATAAGAAAATAACAAAGATTGAAGCAGAGATAAGTAATATGAAAACAGAAAAACAATAGGAATAGTTTTTTTAAAATGCAACCATTGCTTTACTAAACTCTGGTGTGGCCATGTGCTCTTTGAGCTATGACTGTCATGTTTCCTAAGCTCTGGCCCCCTCTCATATCTTGAAGAGGTGAATTTCCTCTCTCTCTCTCATTTACTTTCTAAATAAACTATATATTTTAAATTGCTGGTTATTTGAAAAGATCAGTAAAACTAACCTTTGTCAGTCAGACTGACTAAAAGAGAAAACAGAAAAAGACAGAGAGAGAGAACACAAATTCTAAAAGTAGACTCGAAAGTAAGAACATTATTATCAGCCTTACAGAATTTAAAAGTATTACAGAAAATACTATGGAATGGCATTTTCAACAAACTGAATAATCCAGAGAAAATAGACAAATACTTAGAAACACACAAATTACCAAAACAGACTCAAGAAGAAATAGGACAAAGGAAAAAAATAACATAGGGTCATCTCAATAAAGAAAAAGCAGTTATTGTTCACAATAGCAAGAACCTGGAAGCAACCATGCTGCCCATCAAAAGAGGACTGGATTTTTAAAATGTGGTACATATACACAATGGAATACTATGCAGCCATAAAAAGGAACAAAATCATGAATTTTGCAGCAACCTGGATGGAACTATAGTCTATAATACTGAGTGACCTCTCACAGAAACAAAGATCCGAGTATCACATGTTCTCACTCATATAATGGACCGTTAACATCCAATGTAATACTATAAGAAAAAGACTGACAGGAGTGGGAAACTATGGGTGGGGGAGGGAGATGGGATTAACGGTAGCAAATATCTGTCTGGGGATGGGGAAGCACCTCTTATCAACAAGGTGCCTGAGTGAAACGTATTTGTATACCTAACCCTTAACTGTACCCCACAAAACCATAATAAAAAATATTGATTAAAAAAAAGAAAAGAAAAAGCAGTTGACAAAATTCAACACCCTTTCATGATAAAAAAAACACTTAGAAAACGGAAGAGGATAAAGGGAATTAATGATTAACCCACAGCTAACAACAGACTTAATGACAAAAAACTAAAAACTTTCCCCTTAAGACCAGGAACAAGACAAAGATGTCTGCTTATATCACTGCTAAACACTAGCAATGAACAATCTGAACAGGAAATTAAGAAAAAAATTCATTTTTCAATAGTATCCAAAAGAATAAAATACTTAGGAATGAATTTAGCTAAGGTGATAAAAGATTTGTACATTGAAAACTACCAACTTTGTTGAAAAGAAGACCTAAATAAATGGAAAACATCCCATGTCCATAGATTATAAGACTTAAAATTGTTAAAATGGCAATACTCCTTGAGGAAATCTATAGATTCAATGCAAACCCTATAAAAAATCCAATGGAAATGGAATTTTTTACAGAAATGGAAAAGTTGATCTTCAATTTTATATGGAACTGCATGGGGCCTCTAAATTAGCAAACCAATATTGAAAAAGAAAACAAAGGAGGAGGACCCAAACTTCTCAATTCCAAAGCTTACTATAAAGCTATAGTAATAAAAATTGGCCTAAGAATCATATCAGTCAGTGTAATAGAATTGAGAGTCCAGAATTAATTCCAAACATCTATAATTAACTGATTTTTGACAAGATTGCTGTCTTAGTCTGTTCCGGCTGTTATTACAAAGTACTATAAAACTGAGTGGTTCATGGGCCACAATTCTGGAAGGCTGAGAAGTCCAAGATTAAGGTGCAGGCAGATTTAGCACCTAGTAAGGGCTGCTTCCTAGATGGCTGTCTTTTTGCTGGAATCTCACATGATGGAAGGGGCAAGGGATTTCTCTGATTTCTTTTATAAAGGCATTAATTCCATTCATGAGGGATCTGCCCTCATGACCTAATCACCTCCCAAGGACCCTGACTCTTAATATTGTGACCTTATGGGGTAGAATTTCATATGGATTTGGGGGGAGAGGAGCACAGATATTCAGACCATAGCAGGAGCCAAGATAATATAATGGGAAAATAATAGTTTCTTCAACAAATGGTACTGGGTCAACCACATGCAAAAGAATGAAGTTAGATCCTATTCCACTTCATCTATAAAAATTAACTCAAGATGGACCAAGGGTCTAAATACAAGAGCTAAAATTACAAAAACCCTAGAAAAACACTAGGGATAAATCCTTATAACCTCAGATTTGTCAATGGATTCTCATACTTGACACCAAAAGCACGAGCAGCAACACAACAACAAAAAGCACAGTGGCTCATGCCTGTAATACCAGCACTTTGGAAACCAAGGTAGGGGATTGCTTGAGCCCAAACGTTTGAGATTGGCCTAGGCAACATAGCCGGACCTCAACTATACCCCCTCACTCCCCCCCCAAAAAAGCTGGGGCATGGTGGCACACACCTGTAGTCCCAGCTACTCAGGAGGCTAAGGTGGAAGGATCACCTGAGCCCAGGAGATTGAGGCTATGGTGAGCCATGATTGTGCCATTGAACTCCAGTCTGGGCAACAGAGACCCCAACTCAAAAAGAAAAAAAAGAAAAAGAAAAGCAAAGGAAAAAAAAGTAGAAAAACTAAATTTCATCAAAATTTTAAATTTTATGTTGTATTTAAAAGATATGGGATACAAATGTGAGTTAACTACATAAGTAGGCTGCATGCAAGTGAAGTTCTGGCTTCTAACTGGCCCTTACTCCCCCTGGTAGTGGGCCTCATCAAAATATAAAACCTTTGTGCATCAAAGAACATTATCAAGAAAGTTAAAAGATAGCCTACAGAATGAAAGAAAATATTTGCAAATCATATATTTGGTAAAGATCTGCTACCCAGGTTATGTAAAGAACTATTATAACTCAAAAACAAAAAGACAAAGAACCCAATTTTAAAGTGAGAAAAGAACTTGAAAGGATGTTTCTCTAAAAATCTACAAATGGTCAACAAGCACATGAAAAGAGGTTCAACAACATTGGTCATTAAAGAAACGCAAATCAAAACCAGTGAGATACTACTTCACACCCACCAGGATGACTTTAATTAAGAATAGAAAATACATGTTGACAAGGTGTGGAGAAACTGAAATTCTCAAACATTTGGTAGGAATGTAAAATGATACAGCCTCTGTGAAAAACAGTTTGGCAGTTACCAAAAAATTAAACAAAATTACCATATGATCTAAGTATTCCACTCCTAAGTATATACTTAAAAAAATAAAAATAGCCAGGCTCGGTGGCTCAGCCTGTAATCCCGCGCCTTTGGGAGGCTGAGGTGAGTGGATTGCCTGAGCCCGCGGGTTCGAGACCCGCCTGGGTAGGCGAGACCTCATCTCTACAATAAATCAAAAAATCAGCCGGGCGTGGTAGCGCGCGCCTGTAATTCCACTACTCGGAAGGCTGAGGCGGAAGGATCGCCGGAGCCCAGCGGGTCAAGGTTGCGGTGGCTGGAAGCGGCCACTGCACTCCAGTCTGGGCGACAGAGTGAGACTCCAACTCAAAAAAAAATAAAAAATAAAAAAATAAAAAAATAAAAATAGACCTCCACATAGAAACTTAGAACCAAATGTTTATAGTAGCATTATGCAAAATAACAAAATGGTGTAAACAATACAAATATCCATCAATGGATGAATGGATAAAATATCTTATATATACACAATGGAATATTATTCAGTCATAAAAAGAAATGAAGTACTGATACATGCTTCAATATGAATGAAGTTATATGATTGCTTTTATATGAAATATCCAAAATCGATAAACCCATAAAGACAGAAACAGATTAGAGGTTACCAGGGTATGGGTGGAGAAGGGATAAAGAATGGTTACTGAAAGGATATAACATGGATTTAATATACCCAATGAGCAACAATTTTAACATTGCCTAAATCTCATGTTTCTCTAGTGGTTCACTGAACTTACTCTCTAATCACTAGCCAAGGACAGAAATGGTTTCTCCGAGGTAGCTATTGATAATTGTTTTACAACCCCCCCTCCCCAGCTTGTTTTGTACTAATTAGCTTTTCTATCTCAAGTATTTGCCTCTACTCATAAGACCCAAGTTAACCTAATTAGCCCTTCTTGACCTATGTGACACAGACAGACCCCACCATGGCAGCAATCATGTGACTAACCCACCCATCTGCCTGCTATCACCTAACGTCAGTATCTGCACTTACCTGCCCCTTCATGAGGACATGGATCAAACCAGCACACAACTACCCTAACGACCTGCCCCATCAAAGAGAAATATTTAAAAACATTCAACCTCGAGCAGCCAGTCGCCATTGCCAGGCCATTGCGGCCATTGCCTTGCTAAGCTATGGTGTGATCATGTGCTCTCTGAGCTATGACCAGGCCATGTTTCCTAGCTTTGGGCCCCTCCCTATCCTGGAGAGGGGAATTCTCTCTCTTTCTTTCTCTCTCTCTCTCTCTCTCTCTCTCTCTAATTTACTTCTCTCTCTAATTTACTTTCAAAATAAACTAGATTTTCTAATTTAACTTCTGTGTAATTCTTTGCATATTTCATGCAGCATTGGATTACACACCAGACACCCACACCCCTGGTAGGCCTGACCTAACATTCTAGGAGTGTGCTCTAACATTTTTGGAGGTTCCACCGAGACCTAACAGTTACTTAATGTATACAGGTGTTTTTGTGATGGAATAAAATGGGTTGTTTGTTTTAAAGGGAAGATCTTGCTCTGTTGCCCAGGCTGGAGCACAGTGGCCCAATCATAACTCACTGCAGCCTTGAATTCCTGGGCTCAAACAATCCTCCTGCCACAGTCTCTCAAGTAGCTGGGACTATAAATGTGTGTCACTGTGCCTGGCTTTTCCCTCTCTCTCTCTCTTTTTGTAAAGATAGGGTCTCTCTATATTGCCCAGGCTGATCTTGAACTTCTGGCCTCAAGTTCTTTCTGCCTTGGTCTCCCAAAGTTTTAGGATTACAGGCATGAGCTACTGTGCCTAGATGCAGCAGTTTTAAAAGTAGAGAAAGCTGGTGATTGCACAACATTGTGCATACACTAAAAACTACTGAATTGTACAATTTAAAATGGTTAATTATATATTATGTAAATTTCACCTCAATAAAGAGAGTGAATGCAATGATACATTTATATTAGTTAGCTATTACCGCAATAATCCTGTATGACAAACAATGCCAAAGGCAGTGGCCTCCGACAACAAGGATTTACTTCCTGCTCACCGGCAGCAGGCGAATTGTGGCTCTGCTGTCTCCTGTGATTAGCTGGACTGGACTTGAGGTCTTGTTCCGGGCTGAATTATGTCCCCCAAAAGTCATATACTGGAACTCTAACTCCCAGTATCTGAGAATGTGACTGTCTTTGGAGATAGACTCTAACTGGTGTCCTTATAAGAGGAAATTTGGACATAAAGAGACACCAGGGATGTATGGCCACAGAGAAAAGACTATGTTAGCTCCCAGCAAGAAGGTGGCCATATGTAAGGCAAGGAGAGAGACCTCAGAAGACAAACCTGCCAACACCTTCTAGATTCCAGAAGTATTAGAAAATAAATTACTATTATTAAAGCCATCCAGTCTGTGGTATTCTGTTATGACAGCCCAAGCAAGCTAATACAGATCTGTTCCACATGTCTCCTCATTTCCCATGGACCAGTTGCTAGAGGTTGTTCTTGGCACGAGGCCAAGTCACACCACACTTGCTAACCATTCCACTGGCCAGAGTAAATCACACGGCTAAGCCCAATATCAGTGTAACAAGTACACACTGCTCTAGCGGGAAGCACTGTAAAATCACACAGCAAAGGCCATGGATATAAAATTTAATTCAAGAAGACAGTGAAGAAGTGGGAACAATACCCACCTACCAAAACATTCGACATTTAATTCTTTGAAAATTGGTGTTATGAATTTCCCAACCTTAACTCTCACCATCTAGATGAGCAAATACTTTGATTCATTACTGGCCCAATAAAAGAAATAAGACAGAAACAATGAGAACGCATGGTTTTCTCCAAATATAGTTACCATTTAGAGGAACAGGACAGGGAAAAAAATAAGAGTAGATGGAGATTTTAATACTAATCATATTTTTAAATTTGTGACGGGCTGGGCACTGTGGCTCATGCCTGTAATCCCAACACTTTGGGAAGCCAAAGCAAGAGGACTGCTTGAGCCCAGGAGTTCAAGACCAGCCTAGCCAACATAGTAAGAGAGATCCTGTCTCTACAAAACAATTAAAAAATTAGCCAGGTGTGTTGGTATATGCCTGTAGTTCCAGCTACTTGAGAGGCTAAGGTGGAAGGATCACCTGAGCCCAGGAGGTCGAAGCTGTGGTGAGCCATGATAATGCCACAACACACCAGCTAGGGCAACAGAGTGAGACCTGCCTCAAAAATAAATAAATAGATTTGTGATACTGTAGGTGGGCTATTTTCTTATAAAGAAGGTTAATCTAGAAGCTTGTAATGTACAAAAAATTGTGAGTGCATTAATGTACTGACGGTACTATGTACAAGCAAAATGCTATCATGACAAGATTGATCAGTAATGGATCTTGTTTAAGCCACAGAGCAGAAACTGATAAAGATTCCTGCTCAGGAAATTTCTGGGGAATACCCTAGACATCAGTTCCTGTGGGGCGTTAAGGAGGTAGGCCTGGGCAGAGGGAGAAGCTGGGCTACATCACCATCAAAATAAAGGTCTCACCATTTCCACAGGATCACCACAAATACAGACTATGAATTATCAGCCTCAAGCTCAATTCTGAGGCCAGGATTCAAACAGGTCCCAGATAAGCAAGGAGAGGAAGAAGGAAAATCTATTCATGTTATATTTAGGAGATCAGATGAACCAGATAGAAAGAGAGAAAATAGGCTGAAAATAAGCACCACAGCAACCATTCAGAATTTCAACAATAACATTAGGAAGGCCTTTGGCCCAGCAATCCCATTTCTAGGAATCTATTCTATAGACACACCTGCACCAGTATTAAATGACATGTGTAAATGTTATTCATTGCAGTATGTTTATTGTAGCAAATGAATGTAAACAGTCCAGTGTCATCAATAGGGGATCTGTAACATAAACTATAGATATAGTTATATAAACTATAGATATAGATATACATCTATATACCTAAACAATGAAATAATATGCAGCCTTTATTAAAAAAGAAAGAGCTCTATGTATCGACCTTCTGGGATCTGCAGTAAATGGTAAATCTATACCAGTTTCTTAATCCAAAAACCTAGGTTCCAACCTTAATCATTCTCTTTCCCTCACCTCTTATACCAAATCCATAGTAACCCCTCATGATTCTGTCTCTAAGAGATCTCAAACCCATCTACTTTCTTTCTATAACTCTACTATCAGCCTAGTTCAAGTTATGAAATTATACCAGATAGGAATTCTTTTGGTCACAAGTAATAGAAATCCAATTCATAGCTTAAGCCAAAACAAATTTTAAAAAGAAAAGAAAAAAATGAAGATTGAAGATTTTTTGTACAACTGGAAGTCCAAGGTGGAATAAACTACAGAATATAGCTGAATACAAGCATTCAAATAACGTAACCAGGGCTTTGCCTCTCTCCATTCTCCTTTCTTCTGTATGTTCTCTTGTCAGGCAATCACTAAACATTCAGTGGCCAAGATGGCCCCCAGGAACTCTAGACTTATATCAAAAATCTCAGAGAAAAGAGTGTCTCCATCCTGGTAGCTCCATAAAAAAATTTCAAGGAGGGCCAAATGTTGTGGCTCATACCTGTAATCCCAACACTTTGGGAGGCCAAGGTGGAAGGATTGCTTGCATTCAGGAACTTGAGGCTGTAGTTACCTGTGATTGGGCCACTGAACTCCAGCCTGGACCCTGTCTATAAAATAAATAAATAAATAATATCAAGGAGCACTCTAATTGGTTCAGCTTAGGTGCCAGCAGGTAGCAAATGAGGGAAGGATGGGAAATACATGGGGTGGGGGGAGGAAGGGTCAGCACATATGGAATGGTGACCCACCTCTCATGGCTCAAAAGAGGGTTTCTGTTACCAGCAGAAAGTGGGAAGGAAAACATTTCACCTTGATTCCCCCCTCCCAAAAAAATCCTTTTTCTTTCAAGGAATACAAAATTTCAAGAATTATCCTGCCTAATATAATAAACCATCTACGTACAATATAAGACACATTCACTCCCTCCTCAAAAGAAGATCTACTAAGTCTTGTGCAGCTTCTGTACCAGCACCAGAGCTAGGCCATCTGAGTAAAGTACATTCCTCTGGTTGTGGTCTAGATATGACTCTCCAGAATCTGGCACTTTGGGCTAAAAAATGAGAATATAATGATCCAAATTGCCCAACATACAAAGGGGGAGGTAAAATTGGTTATATCCACCATCCTTCTTGGTCCTTCATGAGTAGGAAATTGGAGATAATTTCCCTTCTGAGAGGCTGTAGCACTTTAGTAGCCCACTTCATATTGGTATGGCTTTGAGAAATACGTAAGGATTACTTTAAACGTTGAGCAATTTCAGGCCTTTGTTTACTGAATTTTTTTTCTTCTGGAAATACAATTTCAATAAAACAGCAGTGATCTGCCAAACAATTTACGTTATGTTAATTGTTTGATCCCTAGGCTAGCAAATAAAAGCAGTTACTGAGTACACCCTAGGACTTGAATCTGGTTGGCAGCCATAGAGTTCTGTCTCTTACCACAGGTAAGTTCTCACTGCTCCTTAGTTTACTGCTTCTAGAATCCTTAACCCCTGTCTCCCAAACAATGGGCTGAGATACTGATATGGTTCACTGCAAGTGACTGAATGGAGTACTTGTTAAAAGTACTTTCTGGAGTATATGATGCAAATTCATTATTGCTGGTTTAATTCTGACTTAAAGTGTATATTCTAATTATCCTTGGCATAAAAATGTTCACCACATGAAAACAGAGTCAATGTAAGTGGGTCCAAATAGCTTAGGGGTTCTAGGATTCTAGAAGCAGTAAACTGAAGAGCAGTGAGAACTACCTGTAATCCCAGCACTTTGGGAGGCTGATACAGAAGGATTGCTTGAGGCCAGGAGTTTGAGACCCTTATTTCTACAAAAATAAAAATAAAAATTAGCCAGGCATGGTGGTTCATACTTGTAATCCTTGCCACTTAGGAGGCTGAGGCAGGAGAATCACTTGAGCTCAGGAGTTAGAGGATACAGTAAGCTATCATCATGCCACTGTACTCCAGCCTGGGCAACAGAGTGAGAACCTGTCCCTAAAAAACAAACAGCTTATACACACCCATGCGTTATTCATGAATGCAGAATGTATTAGACCATAAAGCAATTTCTAGGTTGGACACGGTGGCTCACATCTGTAATGCCAGCACCTTGGGAGGCCAAGACGAAAGGACGACTTGAAGCCAGGAGTTTAAAATCAGCCTGGGAAATATAGTGAGACTTCATTTCTATAAAAATTGTTAAAAAAAAAAATTAAAGACAATTGTAAAAAGTTGAATGCTACTGACCACATTCCTAGACCATATTGCACTAAAAGTAAATACTAACAGTAAAATATAAATATCAAAAATTAAAAAGCAAACTTACATAAATGAAAAATGTTCTCCTAAACTGCAAATAGCCAAAACTTGTAAGCAACCATGGTGTCCTGCAGTAAGTGAATGGATTAAAAGACTATGGTTTACTCAGATAATAAAATATGATTCAGCACTAAGAAGAAATAAGCTATCAAGTCATGAAGGATAAGGAGGAATCCTAAATGCATATTAATAAGTGAAACAAGCTAATTTAAAAAGGCCATACTGCATGATTCCAACTCTATAACATTCTAGAAAAGGCAAAACTATCTGATCTAAAAAAAAAAAAAAATCAGTAGTTGCCAGGATTGGGAAGACAGATGGGTGGAAGATTTTTAAGGCAGTGAAATTGCTCTGTATGATACTATGATGGTAGATGCATGCCATTGCACATTTATCAAAACCTATATAATGTACAATACCAAGAGTGAGCCCTAATGTAAACTATGGACTTTAGGTGATAATGACATGTCAACGTAGGTTCATCCATTATAACAAATGTACCACACTGGTATGAGATGCTGACAGTAGGGAAAGCTGCACCTATGTAGGGGCAGGGATTAAACGGGAAATCTCTGTACCTTCTGCTCATTTTTTCTGTAAACCTAAAACTGCTCTAAAAAGTAAAGTGTATTTTTTTAAAGCAGGATTTATTGAGGGGACAGAAAAGCTCCCACAGTGGGGGGGAGACCCAAGGGGGTTGTCCTAGTCTATTTTTTTTAAAAACGGTATCACCAGAAAAATTCTTAACCCTAGACTCTTTCACTACTAAATTAGAAATAAAGTACACCACATATGTTAAAAAAATCAATTAGGCCGGGTTCGGTGGCTCAGCCTGTAATCCCAGCACTTTGGGAGACTGAGGCAAGTGGATTGCCTGAGACTGCTGGTTTGAGACCAGCATGGGCAACTTGGCGAGACCCTGTCTCTTCAATATAAAATAAAAATAATTAAAAAAATCAGACGGGTGTGGTAGCACAAGCATGTAGTTCCGGGAACTTGGAAGGCTGAGGCGGAAGGATCGCTGAAGCTCAGCAGGTCAACGTGGGGTGGCCATGAATGTGCCACTGCACTCCAACCTGGATGACAGAGTGAGACTCCAACTCAAAAAAAAAAAAATCAACTAATTAGGAATACATGTGAATTTTTTATTACACAGACCACAACTGGTTAAACTGGTTCAAGGAACTAGCTCCTTACACAGTCACATAGCTATAAGACCATCTTACAGGTCATTAGCATCAGTCACAGTTAAGGATGCTAAGGATGTATACAAGGCTTTAGTGTAATCATAGTGCTGCTGATGACAGGAAAGAAAGGCAGCACCTCCTAAGCAAAAGCTAGATACAATCATATGCTCAGTTTATGTAGCTATATGTTTAGAGGTATTTTTAAAACACCATGGTTGAGATTCTACCAGGAAAAGGAACATTGTTATTGTACACATAGCTATCCCTAGTCTATAACAACCCTTTCCCATTGAAAAAAAATGATTCTGTAATGTGTTTTCGTAACTCTAAATTCTTAGAAACAGATGTTGTTTTATTTTTTATTTTTTGATACAAGGTCTTGCTCTTGTCACCCAGGCTGAAGTGCAGTGGCATGTTCACAAATCACTGAAGACTCGAATTCCTACACTTAAGAGATCCTCCTGCCTTCCCAAGAGCTAGGACTATAGGTGTGCACCACCCTGGCCAGCTAATTTTTGTAGAGAGGGATTTTTCTCTGTTGACCAGATTAGTCTCGAACTCCTGGCATCAAGCAAACCTCCCACCTTGGCCTCCCAAAGTGCTAGGATTATAGGTGTGAGACACCACACACCACACCTGGCCCAGATGTTGTTTTACAGCAAAAATTTTAAATTAGAAAAGAAAAAAGACAGATTGATAGGTAGGGAAATAAAACTCCTAAAATAAATAATCCACTGGCACAACACAATAAAGGGAACAAACACACTGGCACATTAACAAAGAATAAAAAATGAAAAATAACTAATGATGGATAGAAAATTAAACACTTTGTATAACTCTACAGCAATACATTTGTCAACCTGCTGGGATGAATTGATTATCTAGTAAAACAGAGATTACCAAACTGGAACAAGACAAGGCTGCCCACTCTCACCCCTCTTGTTCAACATTGTGTTGGAAGTCCTAGCTCGGGCTTCCAACACAAGAGAAGGAAATCCAGGGTATCCAAATAGGAAAAGAAGAAGTCAAGTTATCCCACTTTGCTGAAGATATGATGCTATGCCTTGAAAATCCTAGAGAATCTGTCAAAAACCTGCTTGATAAAGGACTTTGCCAAAGTCTCAGTGTACAAAATAAATGTGCAAAAGACAACAAACAGGCAGACACCCAAATTAAAGGCACAATCCCATTCACAATAGCCACACACACAAAAATGAAATACCTTGGCATCTTCCTAACCAGAGAAGTGAAAGACTTTACAATGAGAACTATAAAACACTGCTCAAAGAAATCCAAGAAGACACAAACAAATGGAAAAATATTCCATGCTCATGGATAGGAAGAAACAACATGGTTAAAATGTCCATCCTACCAAAGGCAATCTGCAGATTCAACGCAATACCCATTAAGTTACCAACATCATTCTTCTAAGGCCTGGAAATTACAATACAGAAATTCATGTAGAAACATAAACAACCATGAATAGCCAAAACAATCCTTAGCAAAAGAAACAAAGCTGGAGGTATTACACTTTCAGACTTCAAACTTTAGTATAAGGCTATAGTAATCAAAACAGCCTGGTATTGGTACAAGAACAGACACATAAACCAATAGAACAGGATAGAGATTCCGGAAGCAAAGCCTCAATTTCTCAACCAACTCATCTTTGACAAAGCCTCCAACAACAACTACTGGGGAGAGGAGAAGCTATTCTGTAAATGGTACTGGGAAAACTGGCTGATCACATGCAGAAGATTGAAACAGGACTCCTACCTATCATCATACATAAAAATTAACTCTAAATGGATCAAAGACCTAAACATAAAACCTCAAACTATAAGTATCTTAGAAAACACAGGAGACAGCCTCATGGAAATTGGAACTGGCAACCAATTTCTGTTTAGAACCCTAAATGCCCATACCTTAAGAAATAAGATAGACAAGTGGGACCTCATCAAACTAATGAGCTTCTGCAAAGCAAAAGAAACCATCAAGAGAGCAGGGAGACAGCCCATAGAATGGGAAAAAATATTTGCCAACTGTATATCTGACAAAAGTCTAACATCTAGGATCTACAAGGAATCTCAAAAGTGCTGAAATGAAAAAAACAAACAGTCCCATTAAAAAATGGGCAAAGACATGAAGAGGCACTTCTCAAAAGAAGATATACAGGCAGCCAACAGACACATGAAAAAGTGCTCAGTCTCACTCATCATCAGAGAAATGCAAGTCAAAACCACATTGAGATACCACCTAACCCCAGTAAGAATGGCCATCATTAATAAAACAAACAACAGATGCCGGCAAGGATGCAGAGAAAAAGGAATGCTTCTACACTACTGGTGGGAATGCAAACTAGTGCAACCTCTTTGGACGACAGTGTGGCAATTTCTCAAAGAACTAGTAATTGACCTTCCATATGACCCAGCAATTCCCCTATTGGGAATATATCTGGAGGAACTCAAATCATTCTACAAAAAAGATACCTGCACATGTATGTTTGTTGCAGCTCTGTTCACAATAGCAAAAACGTGGAACCAACCATGTTGCCCATCGAAGCTGGACTGGATTTTAAAAATGTAGTACATATACACAATGAAATATTATGCAGCCATAAAAAGGACAAACATATGGATTTTGCAGCAACTTGGATGGATTTAGAGTTGATCATACTCAGTGATCCATCACAGAAACAAAGAAAAGAGTACCATATGTTCTCACTCATAAATGGACCTCAAAAAATTTTAATACTATAAGAAAGTGACTGGCAGTAGTAGGAAACTGTTAGGGGAGGGGGGTGGGATTGGCAATTGAGGGAAATTGCTAGGGGAGGGAAGGGCATACTTCATCAACAAGGGTACCTGCATAATCAGTGTTTGTATACCTAACCCTGAATTGTACCCCACATCTTTATAATAAAAAATAATAATTTTTTTAAAAGTCATTTTATAGATAATAGCATTGCCATTGAATGTAAATAATATGAATAAAATAATGGCTGATAATATGCAAAAAAAAAGAAATTACCACCATAATCCAGTAAGATTTTTTTAAATCTAAATATCTAAAAAAATAAACTGATAAGAAATTGAGAATTTCCAATAAATTTTTAAAATATTAAAACAGTATTGATACCTATTTGCTCAATAACTTAGATGAAACAAATTCCTTGAAAGACAAACTATCAAAATTTTCTCAAGAAGAACTAGGTAATCTGAATAGTCCTATATCTACTAAAGAAATTGTGTCTGTAGTTAAAAATCTTTCCAAGAAAGAAAACCCAGATGGTTTCATTGGCAAATTCAAACAAGCATTTAAAGAAGAAATAACACTAATTCTATACATTCTCTTCCAGAAAATAGAGAAAGAGGGACTACTTTTCAACCCATTTTATGAGGTCGGCATTATACTGATCCAAAATCAGATAAAAACATTACAAGAAAGACATACAATAAAAATGCAATGCAACTCATTATATTAGGAAGATAAAGAATAAGCCATAAAATCACCTCAATGGATTTAGAAAAATACATTTGACAATTTAACATTCATGCACAATAAAATCTCTCAGCAAACTAGAAATAGAGAATTTCCTCAGCCTGATAAACAGCATCTACAAAAACCTACAGTTAACATGACACTTAATGGTCACTTAATGGTCAAAGACTTAGTGCTTTCCCCTAAGATCAGAGAACAAGAATGTCTTCTCTCACTATTTCTATTTAACATCATACTGTAAGTCTATGCCAGTACAATACGAAAAAAAATAAGAAACATGCAGATTGAAAAGGAAGAAATAAAACCATCTCTATTCTCAGATGACATGACTTTCTAAGTAGAAAATCCCCCAAAAAACTACACAAAGTATTCTACAACTAATAAATGAGTTTAGCAAGGTCACAGGAGACAAAATTAATATATAAAAATAAATTAGCTGAGCATGGTGGTTCAAGCCTATAATCTCAGCACTTTGGGAATCTGAGGCAGGAGAATCACTTGAGGCCAGGAAATGGAGGACAGCCCCGGCAACACAGAAAGATCTCATCTCTTAAAAAATACATATTAGTTCGGGGGCTTGGTGGCTCAGCCTGTAATCCTAGCACATTAGGAGGCTGAGGCAAGTGGACTGTCTGAGCCCGTGGGTTTGAGACCAGCCGGGGAAACTAGGCGAGATATAGTCTCTACAGTAAATTTTAAAAATTAGCCGGATGCGGTAGTGTGCACCAAGTAGTTCCGGCTACTTGGAAGGTAAAGGCAAAAGGATTGCCAGAGCCCAGCAGGCCAATGCTGGGGTGGCCATGAGCATACCACTGCACTCTAGCCTGGGTAACAGAGTAAGACACCAACTCAAAAAAAAATACATATTATTTTTTAAAATAAAACTCATATTTCTATGTAACAGTAAAGAACAAGTGGAAGACAAAAAACTTTTAAGTGTCATTTGTAATAACACTGAAAAAAGAAACAAAGTATGTACAGAATCCACATGCTAATGAAAGAACACTGATAAGAGTTTTTTAAAGTATTAAATGAGAAAATATGTAATACTCATGGTTTGGACAAGCCAATATTGTTAAGATGTCAATTCCCCTCAAACTGATTTATAGATTCAATGCAATTCCAATAAAAATCTCAGTAGTATCTTTTGCAGATATCAACAAGTCTACTCTTAAAATTCATATGAAAAGTCAAAGGAACTAGAATAGTCAAAATAATTTTGAAAAAGGAACAAAATTGGAGGACTCATATTACCTTCTTCCAAGAGTTACTATACAGCCACACTAATCTAGACATTGTAGTACTAGCTGAAGCACAGGCAGGTAAACTATGGCCTATGGGCCAAAGTCAACCTACCACCTGTTTTTCTAAGTCAGCAAACTAAGAATAGTTTTTAAACTTTTTGATAGTTGGAAAAACTGTTCTAAACCACGTTATCAGACACTAAATATCTTTAAAGTTAGTCTTTAGAGTCTTTATGCATGAAAATTATACTGTAATACAGTCATTTTAACAACCAACATTTTCATCACAAATAATGGCAAGCTGCTTTAAGCATTTCTTGCTGTAGTCCATATTGTGCTGCTACAATAAAATATCATAGACTGGGTAATTTATAAACAATCGGAGTTTATTTGGCTCACAGTTCTGGAGTATGGAAGGTCCAAGATCAAGGGGTTGCATCTGATAAGGGTCTTACTGCTGCATCATAACATGGCAAAAGATATCACACGACAAGGCAGGGAAATAAGAGGTTGAATTCACTTTGATAATAAATCTACTCCTGTGATAAATAACAACATTACTCCATTCATGAAGGCTCTGCCCTCATGACCTAAATATTTCCCATTAGGCCCTATCTCCCAACAATATTGCACTGGGGATTAAGTTTCCAACATGTAAATTTTGGGGAACACATTGAAACCATAGCACTTCCCACGCTGGCAAAAGTTAAAACAAAAACTGAAATCTCCATTCCCACATAAAATTTACAGCAGATATATCTTCCAAGCTTAAACTATAGTTCTAGTGGCACTTTTTCAGATCTTTAGGCAAATGCAAAGGAAATTTTCATATTTCAAAATCCATTTAAGTATGTAATTGAGGAGTTTCCACCTAATCTTCTGTTGGAAATGATTCATCTTCAATGTAATGACATGCTAAAAGGCAAATATCAAAATTCAATATAATTCTGTTAGTGCCTTTCAAGTCATAAATGTGCTCAGTTACAATCATATGTTTATGGCAAAATTCCTAAAATCTCATTACAGATTAGCATTAGCAGATGAACATGTGCAATCAATTTTTATGCTAGGGTACACTAACTCTGAATACCAATTAAATAATATATTATCCCATTAAAAATTCCATTCTTATTAGTAGATTTATGCTATTTTTAAAAATTGTGTTGAATTACTACATTAAATTTCATTAATAAAAATATCAGCTGGGCTTGATGGCTCAGCCTGTAATCCCGTGCCTTTGGGAGGCTGAGGTGAGTGGATTGCCTGAGCCCATGGGTTCGAGACCCGCCTGAGTAACTTGGCGAGACCTCATCTCTATAATAAATCAAAATGAACCGGGCGTGGTAGCGTGCACCTGTAGTTCCAGCTACTTGGAAGGCTGAGGTGGAAGGATGGCCGGAGCCCAGGAGGTCGAGGCTGCGGTGGCCGGGAGCGGCCACTGCACTCCAGTCTAGGCAACAAAGTGAAACTCCAACTCAAAAAAAAAAAAAAAAAGTCGTGGAAACCATTTTGCTTCTTGCTGTAAGTATCTATGTGACATACTCAATTTTGTCCACTGGCATGCAAAGACTAAAATATTTGCTGTCTTGCCTGTACAGAAGACTCACAGATCAATGGAACAGAACAGAGACCAGAAATGAACTCGTATATGTGATCAATTAATTGTTGGCAAAGGTGCAATTCAATGGAAAAAGAATAGTTTTTTTGAATAATGCACTACAACAATATACATCCAGGTATAGAAATAAAACTTTGATCCACACCTCAACCCTTTACATAAAATTAACTCAAAATAGATCACAAACTTAAATGCAAAGCCTAAAACTATAAAACTTCTAGACAAAAACACACGAGATCATCTGTGTGACCTCAGGTTAAGCAAAGATCTCTTAGATATGACATCAAAAAAGGATAAAAGAGGCTGGGCATGGTGGCTCACGCCTGTAGTCCCAGCATTTTTGGAGGTCAAGGTAGGAGGACTGCTTGAGCCCAGGAGTTGGAGACCAGCTGGACCTCATCGCAAGTAAATAAATAAATAAATAGCATACAAGAAAAACTAGTAAATTAGATTTCATCAAAATATAAAACCTTTGCATTGCAAAAGATGCTGTTAATAGAAAATGTAAAACCTTTGCATTGCAAAAGATGCTTTCCCAAGTCACTGGGAAAAACATCTGCTAATTATTTATCTGACAGAGTTATATACAGAATATATAAAGAACTTTCAAAACTCAATAAAAGAAAAAGAACAACCCATTCTTTTAAATGAGCAAAGATTTGAAGATGCTTTACCAAAAAGAATACATGCATGGCAAATAAGCCTATGAAAAGATGCTCAACATAATTAATCAATAGGGAAATGCAAATGTAAACTACAATAGAGCACTACTACACAGTTATAAGAATGGTTAATTTTTTTTTAAGTGCTGACAAAGGTATAGAGCAACTGGACCTCATATATTGTCAGTGGAATGCAAAATGCTACATTCATTATGGAAAACACTTTGACAGTTTCATTCTATTGTAGAGAGGAGGTCTCACCAAATTGTCCAGGCTGGTCTCAAATCCCTAGGCTCACCTCCACCTCTCAAAATGTGAGCCACCATGCCCAGCTTGGCAGTTTCTTATAAAGCTAAACATAATTAACCCAACAATCCCATTCATAAGTTTTTACCCAATAGAAATTAAAGCTGATTTTCACACAATAACCTGTAGACAAATTATTATAGAAGGCTTTACATGCAATCTCCAAAAGCTGGAAATAAATCAAGTGGTCTCAATTGATGAATAAATGAACAAACTATGGTACATTCATACAGTGGAGCTCTACAAAGTCTGAAAATTAAGTTCGCAAACTCATCCTAGAAAAATCACTATATACCTCATTGCTGAATATCACTACAGTCCCAAGTATTCCCCATGGGAAGCTATGCACCAATGCCAGCACCTCGTCTACCCATCAAAGCAATCTTGGAACTCTTTTTCTGGAATGGCCATCAGAGCTGTCATCGTATTACACTTGGTGTAATGAATGTCATCAAAATGTCTTCAATATTTCCTTTATCTTCAGGTAAAGAAAAAAGTCATTGGGGACCAGACCAGGTGAGTAGGAAGGGTGTTCCAATACAGTTATTTGTTTACTGGCTAAAAGCTCCCTCACAGTGCTGTTAAATTGGTGCACTGTTGTGATGCAAGAGCTCCTTTAGGACCATTTTTACACACACCTTTTTCATGCCAAGATTCTCCTATTTCTCTAGCGATGTTTATTTGGTCTGCTATGCTTCTCACAGTCAACTGATGATTCTGACGCGCAATTTGATGAATTTTTGCAATGTTTTTGTCAATTCTGCTCATTACTGGCAGTCCTGGCTTCTCTTCATCAGTGATGTATACTCTCACCTCAGAAAAACGTTCAATCCATTTGAACACTGCCATTTTCTTTTCTTTTTTTTTTTTTTGAGTTGGAGTTTCACTCCGTTGCCCAGACTGAAGTGCAGTGGCCACTCCCGGCCACCGCAGCCTCGACCTGCTGGGCTCCGGAGATCCTTCCGCCTTAGCCTTCCGAGTAGCCGGAATTACAGGCACGCGCTACCACACCCGACTAATTTTTTTATTTATTGTAGAGATGAGGTCTCGCCAAGTTGCCCAGGCGGGTCTCGAACCCGCGGACTCAGACAATCCACTCACCTCAGCCTCCCAAAGCGCGGGATTACAGGCTGAGTCACCGAGCCCGACCTGAACACTGCCATTTTCTTCATGGTATTATCCCCATAAACTTGGACTAACATGTCCCTGATGTCACTTCCACTCTTGCCCAGTGTAACAAGAAATTTAATGTTTGTTCTCCGCTCTAATTCAAGCTACGACATTCTCGCAATGGCACACAAAAACATGCAACAATAATGAACATCACTCAGCAAGACACTGCCACATTTTAACACAAACACAGCTGTGTGACACTGATATACCAAGATTATGAAACCTTACCAAGTTGTTTGTACAGGGTTGCCAACGCCTCTCATGGTGGCAAGTTTGTGAACTTAATTGCCAGACCTCATATTCAGCCATAAGGGAAAAAATTATTCATATACTCAACATGCATGAATCTCAAATGCAGTAAGTGAAAGAAGCAGGACTCAAAGACTACATACTATATGATTTCATTTATATGACATTCTGGGAAAGACAAAAATAGGAATGGAGGACAAAATAAGTGCTTGCTAGCAGACATGAGGGAAAAAGTAACTACAAAAGGGACAACATTAGGAAATTTGGGGAAAATAATGTTTAAATTTGGTTGTGGTAGCAGTTACACAACTCTATACATTGTCAAAATTCATATAACCATAATCAAGAGTGAATTTTACTATATGTAAATTTAAATTTTAATGATTCATATTTTTAAGTGTTGGGAAAATTGGCAGCTTACTTCAACAAAATAAATCCTAGATGGATAAAGGTTTAAACATAACAAGTTTAATTATGAAAGCATTTTTAAGGCCAGGCTCGGTGGCTCAGCCTGTAATCCCAGTGCTTTGGGAAGCTGAGGTAGATTGCCTGAGCCCGAGGGTTCAAGACCTGCCTGGGCAACTTGGCTAGACCTCATCTCCACAATAAATCAAAACTAGCAGGCGTGGTAGCATGCGCCTGTAGTTCCAGCTACTTGGAAGGCTGAGGCAGAAGTATCGCCAGAGCCCAGCAGGTCAAGGCTGCAGTGGCCAGGAGTGGCCACTGCACTCCACTCTGGGTGACAGAGTGAGACTCTAACTCAAAAAAATAAAAAAAATAAAATAAAAGCATTTTTATATTTTTAGAATGGAGACAGTTTTATTTATAAGCATGACCTATAACTTGGAAACTACAGAGAAACAGATTAATAAATCTGACAACATAAAAAACAACTTTTCTTTGAAAGAAAGGTAAAAAGTCAGAAGCAACCTGGGGAAAACACCTGTAGCACGTCTGCAAAAGCACATGTTCTATCAAGGCCAGAACCTGCCTTCCACCAAGATACATTCAATGGAGATTTTCCCAAACGCAGGAAAGAGTTTCTTTCAAATATCAACGTCCAGTTTTCATATCCATAAAGAAAACTGTAGAATCATACTTAAGAATACCATTTATGAAAAAAGCATAAAATAATGCTATACATTTATAATTAATCAACATGTGTATATAAATGCATAAAAAGTGTTAAGTGTTTTACCAAACCCATGACCATGGAGAGAGGATCAGGGAAGTGTAGAGTGGTCATAAAGAACTTTGGTTTGCCTTTTAGTTTGAGTTTTTCAACAAGGGTATATTCACACAGCACTTATTACAATTAAAATTAGACTGGGTGCAGTGACTCACACCTGTAATCCTAGCACTTTGGGAGCCAAGACGGAAGGACTGCTTGAGCCCAGGAGTTCTGAGACCAGCCTAGGCAACATATAGAGACCTTAACTCTACCAAAAAAAAATTTAAAAATTAGCCAGGCATGGTGACACATGCCTATAGTCCCAGCTACTCAGGAGGCTGAGATGGAAGGATCACCTGAGCCCAGGAGGTCAAGGCTAAGATGAGCCATGATCAGGCCACTGCATTCCATCCCAGGCGGCAGAGTGAGATTCCAACTCAAAAAATTAATTACTTTGAGAGTCTGTAAATGGTCCATAAAAGTCATCTCTCCCAAATTTCTAAATGCTTAAAAGTTAAGCAGAAGCTGGACTCGGTGGCTCAGCCTGTAATCCCACGCCTTTGGGAGGCTGAGGTGAGTGGATTGCCTGAGCCCGCGGGTTCGAGACCCACCTGGGCAGCGAGATCTCATCTCTACAATAAATCAAAAAATTAGCGGGGCATGGTAGTGCGCACCTGTAGTTCCAGCTACTTGGAAGGCTGAGGCAGAAGGATCACTGGAGCCCAGCAAGTCGAGGATGTGGTGGCCGGGAGCGGCCACTGCACTCCAGTCTGGGTGACAGAGTGACACTCCAACTCAAAAAAAAAAGTTAAGCAAAAAAATAACAAATATTTTTAAGCTAGTGATTTAGTTTAGACTAATATAGTTATGACACAATTATGTTTCTTTTTTTTTTTTTTAATTGGACTCTCACTCCGTTGCCCAGGCTGGAGTTCAATGGCACGCTCATGGTTACCCCAGCATCAACCTGCTGGGCTCCGGTGATCCTTCCACCTCAGCCTTCCATGTAGCCAGAACTACAAGCGCACGCTACCACACCTGGCAAATTATTTTTTTATTTATTTACTGCAGAGACGAGGTCTCGCCAAGTTGCCCGGGCTGGTTTCAAACCCACAGGCTCAGGCAATCCACTCACCTCAGCCTCCCAAAGTGCTGGGATTACAGGCTGAGCCACCGAGCCCAGCCGAGTTATAGTTTCTATACTACTTGAATACTTAATAGTATAATGAAAACCGCTGAATAACTGAGGTATTCAATGTATTAATGTCCATTCTATGCAACGCATAGTTTCAATTGCTCTATCTTGCTTCTAACAATATATTGTTAAGGATTCTGAATTCTATTAAAATATAGGTGATGATTCATTCATATTTTTATTTCAAATTTCATCAGGTGTATAGTGAGCACACAGTGAAAACTAATTGAACTGAGCATATCTGTTCTGTAAGATCCTGGAAAACATAAATTTCAATCATGTTTGTTTCCTCAGCACATAGCATAATGGTTGGATCACTTACTGAGCACTTGCTGAGTGCCAAACACTTTTCTAAGTCCTACTTTATGTTTTAGTGTATCTAATCCTCACAACGACAGTGAAAACAAAATTGAATTGAGCATATCTGTTTCGTAAGATTCTGGAAAACACAAAAATTTCAATCATATTTGTTTCCTCAGCACAAAGCATAATGCTTAGATTATGCTTTACTGAGCACTTGTGAGTGCCAAACACTGTTTTAAGCCCTACTTTATGCCTTGGTGCATCTAATCCTCACAACAATTCTATGAAATGTGTACTGTATGATCCCCATTTTACACAAGAAAACCAAGGCACAGAAAGGTTAAGTAATTTGCCTAAAGACATTAAGAGCTAGGATTCAATCTGAGGCAGTGTGGCCAGAGTCCATAATCAGGTTTTAACCATTACAGTATAATGCCTTTCAATCACTGAATGAAGGAATAGGTGTACAGCAGTTAGTCTAGAATGCATCCCTAAATTATCATTCCTACAGAAACAATCTTATTCTAAGATTCTTCATCGAAAACCACCAACTTTAGCACTGTTGTACAAAAGATAGATAGATGGATAGATAGATAGATAGATAGATGGCTGATAGATAGTATTTGTACCACCTTCAAAAGAATTCAGAGCTGACATATTGGTTTAATTAACATATATATATTTACATATATAAATCAGCCAACTAGTGTAGGTTTATGGCTAGGTTTACTGCCTTTTGTAAAGCCATAAGATTGGATTATGAGTGCCACCATCCACTATAACTTTTGCCATCAGTCTTGGGAGAAGATAAATATTTGAGCCATGAAAACTTCAAGGAGTATATTCTGCAATTTCTCAGCATGTATTCACGGTATACAAAAGTGACTATTTCTACCAGACAAGTAGAGTCCAGGAGCCTGACCACCTGTGTCCCAGTCACAGCTCTACTAGGTGACTCTGAAGAAATTATGACCCTTGTCTGGGCCTCCATTTAGAGAGAAAAGAGTAGATGGAGATCTAGGTTTTGTTCTGTTTTCTAATAGTGGGCCTTGAGCACAAATTTTATTAATTTTTCAGTGATTGTTGAAGACCATCAAAAGGGTCCAGCTCACTGTGGGCAATTGTTTTTAAACAGAAGTCCAGAGGGAATCTTTGTGCATAACAAATTTCTTTTGTCAGTGACCTTCACACCCTGCCAGCTCATGACTGTGATCATTAATAACAATCAATAATTAACCTGGCAGGGTTAAGAACAAAGATCAAATCAGTACTCTTTGCAAGTGTATGTCTTGATCTGTGAGGTCATCTTCCATCCAAGGGAAATGCTGAGTCAGCCAGCTCTGTCATATGTTTTGGTTACCAGAACTGGAATCAGGTTTTGAAAGAGCTGGGGGGAAAAATGCTAAGTGTAACCAATTTAAGTTGGAAACGACAAGGATTGGTTTTTGAAATAAAAAAGATTGAGTGAGGATGTGGCAGAATGAGAAAAGAGCCAGGTTCACATTTTCTGGCAGGAAGTAGAAAATAGGGGAAACATTTTGGTTTGGGGGGTCGGGAGAAAGGGAGTCTGGGAGGAATGTTGGGGAGAAAGGGTTTCTAAGATATGAGCATCACATTAAGAATCCACTCCACCCATCCTGTAACTGCACTCAACTGTTTCTTCTTGCTCATTATAGAGACCGCAGACACCGCACTACCATTTATCTGGCATTTATGTGCTGGGCATTGTGATAAGCACTTAAACATGTATTTTCTCATTTGATTCACACACACACACTAAAAAAAGGCTTGGCTCAGTGTCTCAGTCTGTAATACCAACACTTTGGGAGGCTGAGGCGAGTGGATTGCCTGAGCCCACAGCTTCGAGACCAGCCGGGGCGACTACAATAAAAAATAGAAAATTAGCCGGGAGTGGGAGTGCGCGCCGGCAGTTCCAGTTACTTAGAAGGCTAAGGCAGAAGGATCGCCAGAGCCTAGCAGGTTGATACTGGGGTGGCCATGAGCGTCCCACTGCACTCCAGCCTGTGCAAGAGAGTGAAACTCCAACCTCCTCCCCCCAAAAATTCAAAACAACAAAAACCTTTTGAGTTTTTGCTACTTTTATTACTATTTTATCCTTTCCATTTTAGGCACAGGAAATCGAAGTTCAGAAAGGCAAAATAGCATGTCTACACTAGTGAAGTGGGGGGCAAGATCTGAAGCCCGGCCTTTGTGACTGCCTCACGGAACACATTTAGCAAAAGCGTCCTCTGTGCCCGACATTAGGACCCTGGATCCAAAAAGGATCAGCCCAAGTTCCCTTCCTGGGGAGCCCAGCCCTGGGCTCACAGGAACAAGACTTCCGAGAGCAAACAGGGTGTGAGGGCAACAAGAGGGGTAAGAGCCGCTCAAACTCTACTCCTAGGGAGTCCTGGGGCAGGGGGCCAAGCCCCCTGCCTGGGCGCCACACCGCAGAGCCGGCGGCAGGCTGGGCGCGGGGCTGGGGGTGGCGGCGCAGGTGGCTCCGAGGTGCGGGCTGCCGGCAGCAGGACTGCCTCACTCACCGCGGGGCGTCGGGACCGCTGGAGGCGCTCGTGGACCCACAGGATCAGGCCCGCGGCGACAGCTGGCCCCGCGCGTGCACGCCCCTCACGCTCCCGCCGGGGAGACTCTCGCTCGTCAGGTCCCTGCCACACCGAGGTGAACCCCGCCTAGAGACACCCTGCCCGAGGTGACCCGAACCTCCAACCCGGTCCGGCCCCAAGGACTCCCTCCAAGTGACCCTGGCCACCCTGGGATGCTCCTGCCTGAGATGACCCGCCCTGCCCCCAGACCCAACCCCTGAGATGACCCTGCCTCACCCTGAGACCTTCCCCGAGCTGACTTCAACATGGCCCCTGAGACCTTCCTGCCTGAGGTGGCCCGAATCTGTGACCCGGCCCGTCCCAGGGACCCCGCCAAGTGACCCTGACCGCCCTGGGATGCTCCTACCCGAGGTGACCGGCCCAGCCCCAGGACCCAACCCCTGAGATGACCCCACCTCACCCGGACACCTTCCCGGAGGTGACCGGCCCCGCCCCAAGGCCTTCCTGCCTGACGTTACCGGCTCCAAGACCCAACTTGAGATGACCCTGACTCACCCAAGACCTTCCCCCAGGCGACCCTGACCTGGCCCCGAGATCTTCTTGCCTGAAGTGACAGACCCCGGCCCCAGGGACCCCTCCAAGTGACCCAAGCCTGCCTGGGACCTTCCCTTAGGTGACCTCGACCCAGCGCTGGGCCTTCCTGCCTCAGGTGACCCCAGCCCAACTGGGGTCCCTCCCCACAGGTGACCCAAACCATCCCCAGGAGCCTCCTGCAAGAGGTGACCTCGACCGGGGACCCGCAAGGCCTCCTGCGCTCCTGAATGGCGGCCGTGACTTGTCCACACCCCGGGACACCAGGCCTTCTCCCGTCAACTCGACGCGTGGCTGGCCCAATTCCAGAAGGTTCCTCGCCCTCGCCTCGCCCCGACGCCGGCGTCCGCGCCTGGCCAGAGGCGGTGAAGCGCCCCACCTCGGTGACGGGAGTGACGAGGCCTCCGCGAGCGCAGTGGGGAGCCAGCGGCCCGAGGAGAGGCAGCACGGAAGGGAAAATACAAAATGGCCCACGAAAGTCGAATTTCCTGGCCTGAGGACTCCATCTGCTTTAAGATACATGCGGACAAAGCGATTCTTGGCACGGAGTCTGCCGCACACTCGCTGGGCGGCCTGAGGCGTCGCGCGCGGTTCCTAGCACCTGGAACTCCCGCCACGCGTCCCCCGGCGGATGTAAACGCGGGTGCGATGCAACGCGCAGGCGCGGGAGGGCGGGGGGCCGGGCACGAGGCGGGCCCGCCCAGGGCGGTCGACTGC
>NW_007113788.1:187434-224962 GCF_000164805.1 Carlito syrichta | reverse complement strand
GCCTCGGGCCGCCCCCAGCCCCACGGGGGCGCCCCTCACTTCCCGTTCTGCGGGCCCCTCCCGCGGCCCCGCACCATGCCCCGACCTCACCCCGACCTCCTCCCCGCTGCGGCTGGCACCCGTCCTGCTGGCCACCCCTGCCCGCGCACATTCCTGCAGGTGCATCTCCCGCTGCGCCTGGTGGCTCTGACTCCTGGAGCCTTTGGGTGTGTCCCCAGCGCCGTAGGCAGCTGCCCGAAGCAGGCTTCGCGCCGAGAAACAACCTCGCTGGGAGTTGGGGTCACTGCGGAATCCTTTGTGCAGAGTGGAGGAGATGGACAGACATTTAGCACCTATGAGCCCTGCTGCCAGATAGACGCGCTGGCATTCCTCGGGCACACACTTTCGGAGCATGGCGCCCCAGCATCCCAGGCTGGGGAGCGGAGGCAGAGCCACAAGGATTCTGTGCTCGTCTCTCGGTGCAGAGATTACCCGTGTGGGGTAATGCTTCCTGTATGGGTTTCCGCCCTGCTCCCACTCCATCATTCCCTTGAGCCTCAGAGCAGGGGTCCAGGGGTCCACCATTCGTGGTGAGAGTTTGCCACACCCTCCCCTGAGTGAGGGCACTAGTCTAGGTAGAGGGGCCTGCAGCAACCTTAAAGGCTGCCTTCTCTAGTGTCCACCGTCAGTATGTGTATGCGCATGAATCAGTGCTCTTTTGGCTGTTTCCCAAGCAGGCTTCAAGCTCCAGGAGGGCTGGGACTATCTTCTGAGCAGGGCCTTGAGGCAGATGCTTGGTGTCTATTTGTTGCATGGACTAATGCCCCTTCCCACTTCCTTATGCGTGGCCTTTGCCTTAGAGGGTTATTTTTGCTGGTTTGCCCGTTTAGCTCCTATGCTGTGTGCTCCTTGAAGGCGTGGATTGGATCTTGTTTGTATTCTTGGCACATAACAGGTGTTCCAGAAATGCGTGTTGAGTGAGGGCTGAGACCTGTAACAATGGAGCCCAGGCAAGGTGCACATGAAAGAGTTCCCACTCTTTTCTCCTGAGCAACCATGTCATTTTAATCAGAACGTCTTTCGTGCTGCCTTCTGTATGCTTGTAAAAAAACACACTGTTTTCTTTTAGAAAGTTTGCCTCATGGGAAATGTAAGGTAAAGGGAAAAATAGATTAAAATGAATGTCATGGGAATCTCTCCACACTATTTTTAATTTCTTAGCGAAGTTTTTTTAAATTGAACCCTTGGTTGCTCTATCTGACAAACAGGATGACATCTTTCCCTCTCTAAGGTGATCTACCACCATTCTGATCAGACAGCCTTTTGGAACAAGAGAGGGTAGCTTGAGTTGATTCTAAAAAGATGTTAGCCTCCCATGGTGCATATGCCAGGCAGTCTCATGGGAACCTATTTTGACTTAGTCTCAGCCGGGAGGGCCCAGGTAAGATGCCTAGTTTACAATTTCTTTCCCAACCCTGCTTCCTGCGATGCTGAAAGGAAGCTTTCTAGACTGGAGAAATAGTCCCTGATGGGGAAAGCTCTGTTCACAATTGAAACATTAATTGTACTGCTCTTGAGGACCCTAGAATGAAGCTGAAGAGATGATTTAGTCACAAGTAACTGTGGCATAAGACAGAACAAGATGAGTGCCATATGACTTGTCCAGAAAAGGTGCTGCAGGTGACCAGAGGTGAAGGTGGCTTCAACAAGAGCAGAAAGTCTCTACCCAGGCTGCCCATTAGAATCTCCTGAGGAAATGTGCCTTGCCCAGAATACCCCAGAATCTTCAGGGGTGGGCCTAGACATCAGTTTCTGCCTGAAAGCATTCCAGAAAGTTCCACTGTGCAGACAACTTAGATGAAGAATCCCTGAAACAGGCTTCTCAGAGACTACTTCTCAGAAAGCATGGCGCTAGGCATGGGCTGGGGGATGATGGGTAGATTTCAGTATGTTGGGTAATATTCTAGGTAGACAAAATATGGCCATGTCTTGTGGAGGAGAGTAAGGCATGTCAGTCCCAGGAGAGTTTTGCAAAACCCATTCCCCTGAATGGCTCAGAGGTAGCTGCAGCATTTGGAGAGGTCTGGAGTCAACTTGCAGACCCACGCCTCTGCAGGAGCCATGTAATGAGGTCCTTGCTACCTTGCTTGTTACAGAACATACATGGTTACCTCTCTCTGGGAATTCTCAATTGCCTTGTTACCTCGTTTCCTACACCTAGAGAGGCAGAACAGCCAGCAGGAGGGGACTGTGACCAAGGCCTCAGCAGGCCTTAGAAAAGCAGACAGTGGCACAGATTTTGTGGAACTCTCTTCCAGGAGCCCCCTCTGAACCACCTTTTTGGCTTAAAAATATATTCTACCAACCCCTGCCAGGAGCTTCAGTGGACTCACAGAGCCTATGATCCTAGGGATACAGCCGCCTCCAACCCTGGGCAGAGCCTGTGTCCCAGTGTTGGCCAGCTAGCTAGGTCTCCTCCTGGGCCTCCCGATCAGATGGCTGCACCCTCAAACCTGGCCTCCTGCAACTCTCAGACAGTGATTGTGGTTTGTGCATTTGTTCCTACCCCAACCCCACAAGGGCCACTGTGTAAACTTTTTTCGTGTGTACTGCTGTGTGAAAAAGAATTTGAGCATACAACCCCATATATATTATTTATTTTATTATAAATTGTAGCCATATGTTACTGCCCTGCTATATGATGGATGTAGAAATATATACAAATGAAGATCTTTTAAAGGGAGGAGAGGTGAAGTAAACATGATTAAATTTTTCCAACATGTTAATGGTACAAAGGCTGTTATACAAACATGCTTTTTAAAAATGAAAGCCATGTGATCAAGTCCCCATACCATCTGTTGACTCTTGGTGAAACTAAGTCCCAGAATTTGAAGATCTGGTTCTAGGTTCTGTTTATTTCAGGTCCCCCAGTTCTTGTGGCATTGACAGGTAAACATGATATACTTTGTAAAGTGGAGTCTGTGCTTCCAGGTCAGAGTACTTGTTTCCCAGTTCCATCCACCCATCACATGAGGGACCTTAGTGAATGGGAGCTGGTGTATGTTAAGGGGCCATCAGGGAGGGTGGAAATCATGGTTTCAAAGGTATTTTGTGTGCAGGTGTCAGTGTTCATGTAGATGGTACTCTTGTAGCATCACTGTAATGCCATCATATAATTGTGGAAACATCTTCAAACGTCTGTTTTCATAAGTGCTCTGTTCTTGGCACAGATTCTTTTGAAAAGCTATCTCTCTCTTGCATTGTCTCCCTTTTCTTGAAAGGACAGATTTGAGTGTGTTTGTTTAAAAGAAAAAAAAGACCAGGCATGGCAGCTCATGCTTGTAATCCCAGCACTTTGGAAGTCTCAGGGGAGTTCAAACCCAGCCTGGACAACAGAGCAAGACCTCGTCTTTCCAAAAAATAAAAATAAATTCCCAGGCAGGTGGTGTAAATCTGTAGTCCCAGCTACTTGGGAGGCTGAGGCAGAAGGATCTAAGCCCAGGAGATTGAGACTGTGGTAAGCTGTGATCACACCACTGCACTCTAGCCTGGCTGACAGAGTCAAAAAAACAAAGCTAATTGGCACATTGCTGCAGTCATCTGCCATTAAAAGAGAGAGAGAGAGAGAGAGAGAGAAAGAGAGAGAGATCTTGATTTGGAACTTTTCATGAAAGAAAATCTGCACCTTCTCCTTAAATTTTCCGACTCTTTGAAATCCTAAGTCATGAACTGACTAGTGAACCTCCAGTTCTCACAAAAGACATTAGTGGTCACCGCCTGAATCACTACAAAGTATTGCAAAACTTTGGCTATTTAGGGGTCTTGTTTTTTGTTTTTTAATTGACCACAACTATGGTGTCCTGAAGCACGTAAACCCTAATATGTCTGACATGCTTAAACCTGTGGTGAGGGCCCACCGTCACCCCACACCCCATGTCACGGGGTGCCACTTCCCCAGTCAGGCCACACAGGCCAGCGTGAGCACCAGGACTGTCCATGTATTACATATCAATAAAGCCAATTGTTTCACATTTTCAAAGAGAAATACGTTTAAGTAGATTTTCTCACCATTTATTCTCAAATTGTCTTGCTCCTCCACTTGATGACCACTGGCAGGATCACGGGTAAAGGCCACTCTCTATAAATGTACCTGCTATTTTCAACCTAATATTTTTTTACAATATTTGCTGGTGTTTGGGCATTTCATCCACAGCATTCATTGAACTGAACATTTTCAAATATTTACTGTGTACTCCCCAAAAGATCATGTACTATGTAAAAGAGTATACCAAACCCTCAAACAGCATCACCGCCCATCTGAGCACACCCCAAGTTCTCTTCTTGTTGCAGCATCCTAGGCCTTGGGGAGGTAGAACCTGGGTCTGCCTCCCTTTGTGGCTCATTCTCCGTGGCTGCCTCCCTTGTGTCGATGTCCTAGCCTCTCAGAACAACTGCTATTCCCTACACACTCTCTTTCCCTTCTCCAGGATACTGTCATACCCTCCCCTTCCCAACTGATGAGTCATTCAAGCCTGGTCTCCCATGTCATCTCCTCCCTACTGCCCTCCCTGGTCATCTCTCTGTCTTACTCTCTCTCCCCCACTACACACCCCCCACACAATTAATTCCTGTCTTCTGCAGAATCTTGTGATACTTTATTTAGCATCAGTTATAGCAGCCACATACATGCAAGCATTCATGAACTGTGAACTCCTTGGATTAAGAGCATTATCATTTTCTTTTTCAAACTCTTTACTGTATGATGTGCCCATCATACAGTAAAATCTTGACAAATGTTTGTTGAATGACAGATGCTTGTTGTCTTGTGTATTCTACCAGCAAATATGAATTAAGTACCTATCAATCTTGTATCAGTGGACACACACAGACCTTTGATGGCTGACTGACTGTTGCAGATTCCCAGTGTCGGTATTCAGATGCTCTCCTAGCTGAAGTGGGTCCTCACCCCTGCAGAAAGGTGCTGACTATGGCCAGTGCCACCAACAAGGGCATCTCTGTGTTGTATATCTGTGGCAAAGAGTCCAGAGCCATGGTTGCCAGCTCTCTCTGGGCAACACTGGGAGGTCTGCCTGTGGCTGTGTTGAGGCCCCCTTCTTCCCACGAGTGCATTCCTATGAGGCCTTTACAAACCAAGTCCCACGGAGGGAGGTGCACCCAAGTGCAAAGTATGACAGGAACAGGTGGCATGGTGGATCTTGTGCCTTTCCCCAAGGCCTGTCCACTTCTATTCATGGGTCTCCAGGCCTGACCCCCACTGACCTCTGCTCCATATATGCAGAAATAAAAATGTCCTTTGAATGGGCACGTGGAAATTGGATGGCAAATTTAAGCCCGTAATGCACCAAAAAAAAAACCCATAAGTGAAGTGGAGACATTTAGGATTTCTCCAGTTCGCTGCTGAGCAGGGGGTACCCTAGAGCCACAGTGCTTGTGAGCTGGCACGACTGATTGCCCTCAAGCTAATGGCAATTACTGGAAAGACGGTTTGTAGAGAAATCCAGTGTACTGTCAAGAGAGTTCTCAGAAATTAGCAGCCTACAGTATGTCTCACTCTGCACTGACTCAATTGCTCACCTAAAAAGCAAACTTTGAAATACTCACCAATGTGTGTGATGTTTAATATTTTAACAGTAAGCAAACAAACTTTTAAATAGGGGAAAAGAAGGTTTGCCTTCTCCTTCCTGGCTGTGTCCCAAGAGTGGTGAAGTGAGGCCACTTTAGAGGGAAGTTCTCCAGATGCTCTTGTCAGGCGGAGGTGGTGGCTTTACAAGTGGCTGGAGTCTTGCATGGTTGCCTAAGAGTAGCTGACAGGCCTGGGCTGGTTCTGGGTCACAGCCATCACCGCTTCTGGGGACTTACTGTGCAGAGTCAAGTGCTTGAAGAAACTTGAACTTCCTTCCCTCACGTACATTTGCTTTTGTAACCAGAAAGCTTTCCAGATTTTGTAATTCCAGGATCTCCTCTTTTAAATTCCTTTTGCTCACCTGCAGATGCAGGTGAGGTGTTCAGTGAGACTTTCAATACAGCCTCCTGTGTACAGCTCAGCAAGCTGAGTGTTATGGGGGCACAGAGAGAAAGAAAACATCTGTGAAGCCGGTGGGGCTGAAGGGATACTTTTTTCCTCTTGATTTCTATGTTCTAGGAGCAACGCACAAACATTTCTAAAGATGCCCAGTGTTTTCAAGACCCACAAGGATGTAGTCATGTAGTGGTTAATAACACAGACCTGGAAGTTACAACAGGCTGAGGTCCAAACCCTGCTCTGTAGTTTTCTTGCTGTGTGATTTGGAACCAGGCACTTCCTCTTAGTGTCTTCATCTGTGACAGGGTGATGATACCAGAAGCCAGATCAGGGTTGGAAGGCTCTAGAAGGATAGTACTTACAAGTGTAAAAGTATAGAATATGAACGTTTGTTATACTGAAATGTGCCAGGAGAAAACACGGAGCCACACCTGAGGTATCTGTTTTGTAAATCCATATTCTTTTGTTATCAGATCTGCTCTGCTCTAAGAAACATACTTGCAATCTATTTGTCTTTTTTATTTTCTAACTTGGTAAGAGTTGTTTTACGATTATTTTCCAAATTACGCTCAAACTCCTTCCATCTGCCCAAAGGTGCCAGAGAGTCATGCCTGTGAGCCCTGGATCCCTCCAGATGTCCTGCAAGTCCTCCGCGCTCCTAAACCCCAAGGTCACCCTGCTCCACCTGAGAAGCACGCAGGCCCCACCCCAGTGCCCTCTGCCTGGGGCCGCCTCCTCCCAGCCAGTTCTCCTGTAGCCCCAAAGGAAGACCTACTACCCAGAGCCTCTCCCAGGATTCAGGTCAGTTCCCTGATGCTGCTCTCAGGTCAGTGTAGGAAGGAGGATGGGATTAAGCACAGGGATGTTTCTTTTCTTGGCCAGACTTTTCCAGAAAAGGAAGTTGTCTATTTCTCTGACCAGAGAAGACTTCTTTGAACCATGACCTTTTTATACTCCTCTCTTGCTAAAGGCAGAAAGTTCCTCGCTGCCAACTCTGCACCCATCTGCAGTGCCCTCCCTGGGGACAACTGGCCCCAGCCTGAGACGTTGGACTCCCCTTTTTGCCTAAACCATTTCTAAAAACCTTTCATAAACCACAGGCCTAAGTGTATATCATTAAGTCACTGCTTTTTTTTCTTGATTGTCTGCAACTGATCTTAAGACAGTTTTTCTACTTATTAATTTTTAAAGAATTGGGATAATTTATTAATTTGCCACTTAATAGCACTTCATACTATTTTAGCTTTAATTTCTGTACTTTTTAACCATGTGGTTTAATAAAAGTCATTTATTAAATTAATTTATAACTTTTTTTTTGCAGTTGTGTTTTGTACAGATATTTATTGACTACCCTTTAAGACATACGTGTTGAGTGTTGTTAGACAGGTATCAATAGCCACATTTTTTTTTTTTTTTGAGTTGGAATCTCACTCTGTCACCCAGACTGGAGTGCAGTGGCCGCTCCCGGCCACCGCAACCTCGACCTGCTGGGCTCCAGCGATCCTTCCACCTCAGCCTTCTGAGTAGCCAGAATTACAGGCATGTGCTACCATGCCTGGCTGATTTTTTGATTTATTGTAGAGATGAGGTCTTGCCAAGTTGCGCAGGCAGGTCAATAGCCACATTTTTAAAAAATTAAAAGCAATAATTTTAATAAAATAGAGCCTTAATAGAAATGACTTTCAACTGACTGAAGTCAAAAGTAAAACAGATCATTTTAAAAAACAACCCCTCGTCCCATGCACTGGAGTCTCCAGGGAGCCATTTAGGTAGTAGTGTTAGCCACGTTAATTAATGAATGACTCACTAATTGTTTGTCTCCTATTCTGTGCTGACTTAACCCTGCTGATGGATGATGTTTGGTTAGAGTCAGTCACAACTGTGGAACTCATGAACTAAAACTTGAGCCCTGTCCACTGTGAGTCATATAGGCTTTTCTGCACAAGAAGAACGCTGAGCTGGGCCGGGCTCCTCTGCTCTGCCTGCACTTCCAATAAGTAAAAGAAAACCAGGGGCTCTCCAGGTCTCCCCCCACCCCATTGCCTTCCCTGCCCTCTCCAGGTAGAGCAGCCACATCTATACCTCCTCGGCCTCTGTGCCCTTGGCACTCAGAGCACGTTCCCTCTGTTTCCTTGGTGTCACAAGATCTACCTATACTAAGTCAGACCCTACTCCTCTAACAGGATCTCACAGATGCTGAGCCCAGTGTCTGTTTCTTATATTTGAAATTTAGTAAGATGGATTTACCTAAATCAAGGAATACCTTGTAGATCTAAGCTCTTGTTGCTGCTATCCCTTGCATTTCATAATCTCTTGGCAGATTCTCCCCCTGGTTATATGTGCCAGATTTAAGTATGATATTCATATGTAATATAGGATAGATTTGTTTTGTATGCATTTTCTTTGGACAAGTGGTAAAGTAAAAATGAAAATGGCTACTCTTGTGCAGTGGAGGCTTTGATACCAGTACCTGTAACAACAACAAGAAAAAGTCCTTAGATTCAAGGTGAGAGAGGAGAACGATTGGTAGTTCTACCTGTGTGTCTGCCTGCACCATCCTGGGTCAACAAGGCCAGTGAGGGCCCCAATTTCTGGCCTCTCCTTCCTCCTTCCTCCCATAGCTCTCTCCAAGTCATAGAAATCGTCCCCAGCCAGGACACTAAGTTGAGTTTTCTTTTAGGGATTCAATGTTGGTTGAGAATAAAGCAGATCAAGAAGTGGAATTCTATAAGTCTGAGTATTTTGCTAATAAATAGCAAATTCATATTAACCACAGAGAACATCTGAATAGTGTTTATCAGATGTCAAATGCCACTACAGCAGTCAAAAAGCATGTCATTTGTCTCAATTTGCCAAGAAACAAAGCAGTCTCCTAAAGGAGTATGCTCTTAGGATGTACAGAGTAGAGCGTTGAGATGGGATGCCACCAGGCCTCGCACCCTTCTCTGTGTGGGTGTTTGGAGTTAAGATGGCACAAAAGGAGGTGAGAGACAACAGAGGAAGAGGATCAGTGGCTCTTCCCCAAAGGTCCACAGTCCGTGTTTCTCTCGCACACCCAAACCCTTTGTCTGTGGTCAGTAACTAGAGCTGGTGCCCACCTGGGAGAAGATGGCTGTGTTCAGGCAGCTGGTGCTCCTTCTGTGGAAAAACTACACTCTGCAGGTGAGTCCAGACCCCGGGGGAAGGGGATGCCCTCGAGAGAGAAGGAGGGAGGAGCCATCTGTGTGCTCTCTGCTCCTGCTTCACAGCCCATTAGCCCATCAAAGTGTGCTGTCATTCCTCTTCTAGAAGCGAAAGGTCCTAGTGACAGTCCTGGAACTCTTCCTGCCATTGCTGTTTTCTGGGATCCTGATTTGGCTTCGCCTGAAGATTCAGTCAGAAAATGTGCCCAACGCCACTATCTACCCCGACCAGTCCATTCAAGAGCTGCCTCTGTTCTTCACCTTCCCTCCACCGGGAGACACTTGGGAGCTTGCCTACATCCCTTCCCACAGTGATGCCGCCAAGACCGTCACCGAGACGGTTCGAAGGGCACTTGTGATCAACATGAGAGGTGAGCCTCAGTGTAGGCTGTTGACTGCCATGGTTCTCTGTGACGGTGTCTCTGAGGGCTGTGCATTATGGGATTTGAACCCAGGATATAGGAAACGGCCAGTAAAGGGCCTTGGCCCGTGTCCAGTCTCAGCCTCAACTGTTGGTTGGCTGTGTTATCCAGTGAATCCCTAGATTTCTCTGTGTCCATATCTCATTGTAAAATGGGGAACCAGGGCCTGGCTACCCAGCCGTCCAGAGCTGTGAGAGAGATCCCCATGGAGGAACATGTGTGGCAACTCTAGCAGAAACAGTCCTTAGATGGCTAACAGTGGGAGCAGGACTCCACAGGGACCACTGGGTAGATCCAAGCCATGGGAAGCTCTTTAATGACAAGGGTGAGGTACAGTTTGAGTACGTGGCTTTAAGAACCTTTCCTGGGATGTGGTTTTGGGAGGGCAGCTCTAAAAGCAGTCATTTAGAAAGCCTGATGATGGGGCAACCCCTTCAGGTCCTCTCCCACTGTGGGAGCATCTCTGTCCTCTTAATAAATCCTACTTTCTCAGAAAAAAAAAAAGAAAGAAAGAAAGAAAAGAAAAAGAAAGTCTGATAACAGAAACTCCCAGGAAATGTGTTGGTCATCTTTTCCAGATCTTTGCTTTCAGAATAAAAAATGTTATCCCTTTTTCCCCCTCTTCATTTGGGAATATACCTCCCATGGTTTGTTGAAGTCCATGTAGTAACACTCACAGGAAATTCCTTGGTCCCTCAATAAACGATGACAGTAAAACCCTTTATGTAAAGTAGGACCTGAGTGATAGAGAAAGCTTTTGAGAAACTCTTAGTGTCTATGCCAGCTTTTAAAATGCACCATTATGATTATAAGAGAGGAGTGGCCCCGGCCTGCAGAGCCCAGTCAAGTTGTGTTATGGGTTTGCATGGCTCGGCCTTGCTGCCAGCCTAACCCAGAGCTGCCAGCTCTGCTCAGAAACCACAGCAAGGGAACTTACTGCCCAGGCTCTGACTGAGCCATCTTGCCCATCTTTCTGGCAACTGGTCTCTCTGCCAAAGACAAAAGCCCCCTTGAGTCTCGGGAAAGGTTTACAAAGACTTAGAGAATCTTGTAAGTCTGTCATATTTTATCTGCCGATAACTTGAAAACCACCCAGACTTTTCAAGCGGAAGGGATTGGGCAACTACGGCTTCTGTGCTCTCTCCACAGTCCGTGGTTTTCCCTCCGAGAAAGACTTCGAGGACTACATTCGGTACGACAACCACTCTTCCAACGTGCTGGCCGCTGTGGTGTTTGAGCACACCTTCAACCATAGCAAGGAGCCCCTGCCGCTGGCGGTGAGACCCGGGCCAGGCTGGGCACTCATAGCCCATCAAAAAGGGCCCAGCTTCCTCCCTTGTGACTAATTCAACCCATATAAATGATTGCTTCTCCTTAAACCCCTGCCTGCCTGGGAGCAAATAGCAGTCTCTTCTTTGGGTCTAGTATGACCAACACGGTCCCCACTCTAGGGAACCTGATGATGTTCCAACCTACCAGGGCAGAACCATTAGAAATGAACCAGCCTGTAGGCTGTTGCTCCAGGCCCCCTTTTCATTCTCTTATTTATAAGAGGCATTACTGGTTTCCAGGCCAGTGGATAGAATCAGGCAGGATAGATAGAAAAGGAAGGCCAGATGTGGTGGCTCACACCGGTAATCCCAGCACTTTGGGAGGCTGGGGCAGGAGGATCGCTTGAGCCCAGGAGTTCAAGACCAGCCTGGGCAACATAGCGAGACCTCATCTCTATTTAAAAAAAAAAAGAGAGAGAGAGAGAGAGAGAGAGCCAGGTATGGTGACACACAACTGCAGTCCTAGCTACTTGAGAGGCTGAGGCAGAAGGATCACCTGAGCCCAGGAGGTTGAGGCTGTGATGAGTTGTGATCATGCCACTGCATTCCAGCCTGGGTGACAGAGTAAGGTCTTGATTCGAAAAGAAAGAATGTGTGTGTGTGTGTGTGTGTGTGTGTGTGTGTGTGTGTGTGTGCGCGCGCGCGCGCGCGCGCGCATGTGTGGAGAGAGAGAGAAAGTAGCAAATATTTGGGACTTAAGTTCATCTAGCATTGTGTTGGCAGCCCTCTACAGGTACTGACCACTCTCTGGCACCTCACACGTAGAGTTCCTGGTAGGAGGTGGCAAGAGGGGTTGCCAAGAATCTGCCAAAGGCTCCTGTTCCCACTGTGGCAAGACATCTCATACTGACATTCTGAGGCTCCTTGAACATTGTCAGGGGTGGAGAGTGGCAAGTTATTGGTGGTGACAGTCCCCTGAGCTCTCTTCCATTTGACACTGCCATTTGTTCTTCTATTTGGATCCCTCAGAACAGCTTGTCTTCTCTTTGTTTCCACAGGTGAAATATCACCTACGGTTCAGTTATACACGAAGAAATTACATGTGGACCCAGACAGGCTCCCTTCTCCTGAAAGAGACGGAAGGCTGGCACACCACTTCCCTTTTCCCACTTTTCCCAAACCCAGGACCGAGAGAACCTACATCCCCTGATGGTGGAGAACCGGGTGAGAAGCGTGTCTAGGGGCCAAATGACCAGCCTGGGCTGCTAACTAGTGACAATCACATGGGGCAGACCCACCTCGTATTTCTCTGTGGAAATACTTTGTAGGAACATCGAGTCTTGTTTGTATACTAGTAAAGGCAGAAAATATCCAGTAAAACAGGCTTCTGTAAAGCTAATATAATCTTTGAAAATAACAGTGGCTCTCTCCCTATAACCCAGAAGATGTGTGCTCTTAAATGAAACATTTATATTTCAGTTTTTAAGAAACTTCAGTTTGAATCTGTTGGGCTTGATTTACCTTTTCCTCCTCTCCCTGACCTCCGTGTTTGGTTTTATTGACTTTTTGAGCTCTATAGTCCTTGTGTAGTTGGTCTGTGGCTTAAATGAAACTGTGATGTTTGTGGAAACAGATCTTGGTTCCTCGGATGCTGTCAGTGCATGTCTTGGTCTAGACCATGGCACTTGAGCAGGCAGTTGGGATGTGTGCCTTCTCTGAAATGTGAGCATGTTTTGAAACCAACCTAGGAATAGCCAAGAAGTGATGGAACCTAGAACTATATGGCCCTCAGGCCAAGACCCTACCACTGATGCTGGGTGGAAGTCCAGGATTTCTGGAGATCACAGTATTCCACACTTCTGGCAGAAGACAGAGCTCCTGGGAGGCTTTGTTGGAAGTTCCAGGAATATCACTTGTTGGGGCATGACTGAAGCCATCAGCACCAGAGAGGCAGGAGGTAGCACACAGTGCCTAGCAACATCTGCCACTTGTGCAGGAGCTCGTCACCAGACTAGCTTTCTGGGGCAGGTTTTAAGACCTGGAAGAGAAACTAAGATGACCAAGGGCAGGTGTGGGATGTGAGAGGCCCCTGAGTGAGGTCTTAACAGGTCGCCCAACCCAGGGGTCAGAGGAAGCCATACACAGCTGTTGCATGGGCTGCCTATGACCTGCAGTAGGAGATGCTGGCTTCTGAGATCCCAGGTGGGCTGAGCTCCTCAACTCCCTTCTGTTTGTTGGGGGCAATTTCCTAGCCCCGGAAGCAATAGGAAAACAAATCTTAAATAAAAAGGCTGACAAATTTCGGTGTACAAATTCAAAATTTGCCAAAAAAAGAAAATCACCTAACACCAATTTTAGAAGCAGACAGGAGACTGGGAAAAAAAATTTGTGGCAAATGACACAGGGCAAATGTCTTTTGATATTTTTAAAAAATAAAATTTTAATTAAAAAAAAGTTGGTTAGAAAAACAGAGTAACCCCAGGAGTAGACGGAAAGGATATGAGGCTGCTACCCGGTAAATTCTAGCTTCATTTTTGTCCCCAGTCACCTCCAGATGTCCATGCCTTAGACTCACTAATCCCACTGCAGAGAATTTAGCCCCCAGAATAGCCAGAGAAAATCCCACATGCATAAAGATGCTCACTGTAGCTTTACTTATGACCATACAAATTTCAGCAACAGGAAAGTGACTGATTACATCCTGATGGCTTCTTGCCTTGGAATATTGAGCAGCCACGAGGTTATGATGATGAAGACCAAACAGCAGTATGGTGAAATCTCCCAGGAGAATAGTACATGAGCAAGTAGCACACAGGATATTTGGAGGGAGACAGTGAGATGTCATGAAAAGACACTGACTTTAAAGTCAAAGCAACCCAAACTCAGCTCATCAATTGTGTGGCTCAACTCCCTAGGCCTCAGTGTCCCCACCTGCTCAATATCACTGTCTGCTCGGCAGGTTCATTGTGAAGCTGAGAATTAAACCCTGCTATGCTGTCTTTAGCACACAACAGTGCCACTAATTGAGCACCTACTCCTGTCATAGCTGTGAGCAGATGTGACCTGAGACAAACAGTAGAAACACATACATGGTAACCCCCATGTTAAAGACATGGTTGGTTTATTGTCTTTCCCTTTTCTAGAGTCTGGAGCCAGGCAACTGACAGTTCTGTGTTAGAGGACATTAGGTGATCTGAACTTCAGTGTGTTTTGTTAGTGAGGGTGCCCTCGACACCCCACCTGCAACCCATGTTCCCTCTGTTCCTAAGGCTCAGACCTCAGGACTCAGACTGCCTTTTTTGCTCCGGATGCTAAGCATACTCCCTCCTGGGGCTCAGTCCCTCCTAGGACTCGTGCTTGTTGGAACACTGTGTCCCCTGCTATCACTGCCCCCAGGCCCTTTCCCTTTGACAATTTTATTACAGAACATGTTGGAAAGTCAAAAAGCAAATGCAGAAATGACAAAGTAGATGAAGCTCTCACAGCTATGACTTTCGGGCCATGGTGCCCACCTCCCTTTAAGATGGCCACTGTGGTGGACCAATTAGCACCCCCCCAAGTTGTCCACAGCCTAATCCTCAGAACCTGGGAGTATGTCGGGTTCCACAGCAGAGGAGAATTAAGGTTGCAGGTGGTATTAAGAATTCTGATCAGCCAACCTTAAGATAGCAAGATGATTGTCTATTATCCCAATGTAACCACCAGGGTCCTTAAAAGTAGACAAAGCAGGCAGGGGAGGGCCAAAGAGAGATGGGGCAACAAAAGCAGGGTTCAAAAGATGCTATGTTGCTGCTTTCAAGGGGCCATGAGCCAAGGAATGTGGACACCTCTAAACACCAAAAAAGGAAGACATTGTCCCCTGACCTCCAGAAGAAAGCACAGTTCTGCTGACACCTTAATTTTAGATCTTTGAGGCCTGTACCAGACTCCTAGCCTCCTGAACTATAAGATCAGAAATTTCTGTTGTCTAAGCCACAAGTTTGTGGTAATTTGTTATAGCAGCAACAGGAAACCCATACGTCCACCAAACCCTTCTCTTCTTCTGACCTAATTTTGGCAAAGCTCACCAGCCTCTTTCTGAACTCAGAGTCTGCCTTCCCAGTTACAGGTGGGCATGTGGGCCATTTCCTTCTTCCTCTGGGCTCCTAGACTCCTGGGGTACCCCATGGAACCAGCCCCCCAGAATCAGTCCCCACTCTCTAGACATGGGAAAATGCTCTTGTTCTTCATACTTTTGTTGCTGTTCCCAGTTTCCCTAACTTAACTCTCTTGACATACTCTCTTCTAGTATATTTTTGACCTGACTTTTGTTTGTTTGTTTGTTTGTTTGGAATCCTATCAAGTCTTTTTGGGGCATACAGAGTCTTTCCAGCCAAGTTCACTTTTACAAGTTTTTAAAATGTGATCAGTATATGATTTTGGGGGTGTTGTGTTAGTTACAAAGTGAACGTGTCAATAACATGTCTACTTTTTTTTTTTTTTTTTGGAGTCTCACTGTTGCTGGAGTGCAATGGCATGGTCACAGCCACCCCAGCGTCGACCTGCTGGGCTTAGATGACCCTTCCACCTCAGCCTTCCAAGTAGCCGGAAACTACAGGCACACTGTACCACACCTGACTAATATTTTGATTTATTGTAGAGCCAAGTTGCCCAGGTTGTTCTCGAACCCATGGGCTCAGGCAATCCCCTCACCCTGGCCTCCCAAAGTGCTGGTATTACAGACTTGAGCCACCGCGCCCAGCCAATATCTCTCTTCTTATTTGCTCTCTGTATGTGGTGCGTTTCCTCTCTTCTCCCGTGGGACTGCTGAACAGCTCAGAATGCCACGGGGGTGGGGGGACCACTAGGTGAAGTCACTCTGCTGCCTCATACACCCCTCCCCCTGTACACCCTGTGCATGTGACCTTCTGCCTTCACAAGCAGCACTGCAATGTTCTCTGCCTCCGCACTCAGGATACATCCGGGAGGGCTTCTTGGCTGTGCAGCATGCTGTGGACAGGGCCATCATGCAGTACCACGCCGATACCACCACGCGCCAGCTGTTCCAGAAGGTCACAGTGATTGCAAAGAGATTCCCATACCCGCCGTTCATCGCAGACCCCTTCCTGGTCGCCATCCAGTACCAGCTGCCCCTGCTGCTCATGCTGAGCTTCACCTATACCTCTCTCACCATCATCCGGGCTGTTGTGCAGGAGAAAGAGCGGAAGCTGAAGGTAGCCTTTTGCATTTGGCTTCACAGAGTTCTAGAAATGGTACCACCATGAGGAGGTCATGTCCAGGGGCTCATCTGGAGGCCACCTAGGCGTCAGGCAGGAGCAGAGGGTGTGGGGTGGTGCCCTTGTTGCTCTGGGCATCCTTGAAATGATGCTGGTGTAGCTGGATTTTCAAAACCCTGATATAGCACCATGTTTTGTGTGCAGTACTCTGAGGACAGAAAGTGGCCCTTAAGCTGCATCATCCTACACAGAAGCCTTGGGCCCCAGAGGCTTCAAGCACCCACTATGTGCCCAGTCCCACTGAGATGTGCCAAAAGTGTAACACATGCACTGAGGTCAAAGACTTAGCACAAAAAGAAATGCAGACTGTCCCATTAGTAATTTTTATATTGATTATATGTTGAAAAGACAGTATTTGGGATATGCTGGGTTAAGTAGACTATATCCTTGAAATTAATTTGACCTGTTTCTCTTCACATTCTTGATGTGGCTACTATAGAACTTAAAGTCACAGATGCTTCTGTTCTAGTTCAGTTGGACGGTGCCCTTCTAGAGGTTAGGTCAATAGTGAGATCAGACGTTTAAACACCTGGCTGAACAGGAAGATCATTAACATTGCATATAGGACAATGGTCGTTACAGACTGTTAGGCATATGGAAAATTAAGAAGTATATGAAATGTCACTATAAAGTCGTAACTGACTTAATTCAGTACAGCCGAATGAAAGTGTCACCTATAAACTCATACCAGTGGTACTGCTGTTACCCAGAACTTACTGAAGTCCCTTCTTTGGAAATGTCTATGGTACCAATGAAACAACATTTAGAATGTTGTCAGTGGTGCCAAATCTGTGATTATTGGTGCTTTTAAATGCTGCAAACCAGAGCTGGGAAACCCAGGGAAGGCAGTGATCTGCTTGGGTGCCTTAAATGACTTTAATAAAACAGTGTAGCACTGAGGTAGTCATCCATGAAATGGTTCAGAGGAACTATCTGTGCTAACATGCTCGCCTACAGATGTATAGCTAAAACAAATGGGCAAATGTGGAATGACAATTGGGTCTGAGCGTGGGCGTGTGAGAGGACATGGCACTCACCTTCCTGCTGCTCTGGAGGTTGGGAGTGGTGCGTGGGAAAAGGCTGGAAGACCAGCAGCCTCGCTTAGTGCCTGGCATGTAGGAGACATGTGATCAACCCTGGTACCCATCCTCAGACCAGCGCTGTCCAGGGAAGCTGCCTGCAACAGTGGGCATCCTGTATCTACTGTCCTTTGCTGTTACCACTGAGCACTTGAAATGTGGCACTGAATTTTTTAACTTTACTAACTTGTAATGTCTTAAGTTGAAATGGCCGTACATGCTGTTGGCTGCCGTATCAGACCGCACAGCTGCCCCAGGACTCCCCAGGCGATTTTTGGTCAGTGAAGAGCTGGGTTTCCTCATTGCACCCCTGACTGCCTAACAGGGCAGGTGAGGAAGAAAGGGTGATCAGAGCCTCCACATCACCATGGCCTACCTCTTCAATGGTGCACCCTTCATAGCAGAGGTTCTGGACCTCTACTTTCAGAGTGATGGCCAGTGAGGGAGCGAGTACCTATGGTATCCACAGCCACGGTCTGACCTGGAGTCCCCTCTCCCAGCTCAGGAGCTGATGCCATACAGCTAGCAACCAGGGGTCTTTCTACTGGCCAACAGAGGGGCTGGGTTCCCACCACCTGACTCAGGACCTGAGCTACACCACACAGCTTGAGGAAAATAGTCTGACCACAAACAGACAGGAAGCACATGCTGGGAATCTAGAATTGCACCATGGGATAAGGGGCACTCCTGAAGGACTTTTGAGAGCATTATTACTTAATCAACATGTACTGGGGACCCATGTTGTGTGGCAGGAGAGGGAGACAGTCATGACTGGGCTTCATGGCCTGTGGGGGAAATAGGCTGACTCTTAGCTCAACCTCAAGGAGAGGAAGGCCGTCGCCCAGTGGAGAGCGAGGGAGCGGAGAGTGAGGGAGTCGCTCAGCGGAAAGTGAGGGGCTCTCTCAGGATAGATTCCCGTGTTGGTAGCATTTAAGGCCAGGAAAGGTAGGAGAGGGCAAGTTCTTTAAACCAAACAAGAGCTGCCATGACAGGCCTTCTGCTGCCCAGCCTGGTGTACCATGCTGTTCCCACCTCAAGTATCTATCACACAGGCATCTATCATCCCCCTCTCGATCCATATACAGACAGCACATGCACACACAGACACACCGACATAGACACACAGACACAGACCGTGCACTTGCACACACAGACACACAAACACAGACATGCACATACACAGAAACATGCACACGCACACAGAGATTCACACATACACAGACACGTACACACAGACATGCAGACATCCACACCCAGACATGTGCACGCACGGACACGCACACAGAGACTGTGAGGAGAGTCTGTGGTGTGGAAGGCACCTGGTGGCCAGTGGGGGCAACCTCCCCAGTAGCTGACGCTCTCCCCCCAGGAGTACATGCGCATGATGGGACTCAGCAGCTGGCTGCACTGGAGTGCCTGGTTCCTCATGTTCTTCCTCCTCCTTCTCATCGCTGTCTCCCTCATGACCCTGCTCTTTTGCGTCAAGGTGAGCATGGCCTCCACAGGGCTCTCATGAGGAGGGGGAGTCAGAGGCAGCCACAGTCCCTGGGAGGCCCGGAGCCCCAGGTGGGTCTTGCTCTGGGAGAGAATGTCCATGGTCAGCAACTTCACGGGAGTCATTCCCTTCCGGGGAGAGCCACGGTTGGTGTCCCCCTTCCTGAGGCATGGAGCCCTCTCCCGTCCTTAGCTGTGTCCCCTGTGACCAGGGATGTTTAGGACTCTTCCAGTCCACCCTACTCCCACATGCTGCAGGTGAAGAAGGATGTGGCCGTGCTGTCAAGCAGTGACCCATCCCTGGTGCTGGCCTTCCTGCTGTGCTTCGCTTCCTCCTCCATCTCCTTCAGCTTCATGGTCAGCACCTTCTTCAGTAAAGGTGGGTCAGGGTTGTGGGGGCGGACTGAGTCTCAGGAAGCCGGGCAGGCTCACTTGGGATGTTTAAGGGTCAGAGGTCCAAGGGCAACTACATGGGCATAACCCAGAGACTGCATTATCAGAAGGGAGGAGTCCTGGGAAGAGGGTCAGGCTCCGAGGAAGCTTAGCAGGACAGGGCAGAGACTGAGACAGAGCCTGGCGGGACTGCCCCAGGGAGGATCTGACAAGGGATACTTAGGGGGAAGAAGGCCACATGTGGGGGCTGTGCTGACACTGTCTAGCAGCTGAAAGGAAGGGCAAGCTGGAGGCAGGACCTACGAGCTCAGCCACCTGCTGGCACCTGTGATAACAGTCACACTGAAGGTCATTTCTGCTGCCTGCACTTTGCGTGTTCTCTTTATAATCATTCTTCTTTGCTTATTTTTCTCCTTTTCTGCCTTCTCTTAGACCAATAAAGTCTCCTATAATTCCTTTTGCTCTGATGGTTTGGAGGATGTAAGTTGTATTTCTCTTCTTTTAGTGATGTTACATTTAATGGCTTATCTTTTAAGATTTTCTACAAGGTGAAGTTATTCAGTATTTCCAGCCTCCTCTCAGATATGACCCAATCCTTACCATACTCTAGTACTCATTACTATTTCCCAACTTCTTGTTTTTTATTGTTTAAAAGGACATAAACTGTTACTATTTTACATTCATATCCTTTGCCAACATATTTTACGTACACACAGTGTTTGTGTACTCTGCCCCTTTGGGTTTACTTTTCTTTCTGTTGAGGTATATTCTGGAATATTCTCTCAGTGGGGATCAGTAAGTGGCTGGTTCTTTTTTACTTTGTCTGTCCAAAGAGGCCTTTATTTTGCCCTCACTCCTGCATAATATTTTAGCTGCATATAAAATTCTCCGTGTACAGATATTTTCCCTTGGCAATTTTCTGATGTTATCCTCTTGCCATGTTGGTAGGATGTCTGCTGACAGTGTGGCATGATTTTCCTTTATTGTGAGTGTTTTGATCTGAGGACTCATGTTAGTATTTCAAACACATTTCAGATAGTATTTCTTCAGATTTTTCTTTCCATTCTCCCTGTTGCTCTCTTCTGCTGAACCTTTGTTGGAGTTTCCAATCTGTTTTTCATATCTCTTACTTCTTATGTATGTGGTAAAATACACTTACCATAAAATTTGCCACCTTAAACATGTTTAAGTGAGCAGGTCAGTGGCTTTAAGCACGTTGACATTGTTGTGCAACCATCACCAACATCCAGCTCCAGAACTTTCCATATTTCCCTACTGAAACTCTGATCCCATTAAACACTAACTCCTCCCTTCCCCACTCCCTGGAAACCACCATTCTACTTTCCGGCCCTGTGGATTTGACTACTCTGGGAATCTCATATGTGTGGAATCATAGTGTCTTTGTATTCTTTGACCAGCTTATTTCACTATGCATGAAGGTTTTATGCATATTGTAACCCATGTCAGCCTCCCCTTTTTGAGGCTGATATTCCACTGTATGCATAGCCTACATCTTGTTTGCCTGTTCATCAGTGACCACTGGCTGCTTCTATGGTTTAGCTGCTGTGGACGTGGGCCCCTGCTTTTAATTCTTTGGTATGTACCCAGAAGTGAAATTGCTGAGTCACGTGGTATTCCATATTTAACTTTTTGAGAAGCTGCCAGACTATTTTCTGCAGCATTTGCACCATTTTCCATTCCTACCAGCACAAGGGTTCCGATTTCCCTACTTCCTCACCAACACTTGTTATTTTCTGTTTGTTTGTTGTTTATAGTTACCATCCTAATGGATGTGAGATGTTATCTCAGTCTGTCTTTCATGACTCTTCACTTCTTGGTTTGTACTGTACTCTTCATGCTCTATCCTGTATGAAGTCTTTACAATTGTTTCCTGATTCCCTAATTCTCTCTTTGACTGTGTGTACTCTAGAATGTATTTCCTCTATTGAGATTTTATTCAATGACTGTAAGAGGTATGACAGTTAAGTTCACAAACTCATCCTAGAAAAAGTGCTCCATACCTCATTGCTGAATATCACTATGATCAGCTTCAAAGTGCTCCCCTTGGGAAGTTATGCACCAATGCCAGTGTCTCATCCACCCATCAAAGCAATTTTGGCACTCTTTTTCTGGAATGGCCATCAGAGCTGTTATCATAATACCCTTGATGTCCTGTATGTCATAAAAATGTCTTCCTTTTAATATTTCCTTTATCTTTGGGTAAAGAAAAAAGCCATTGGGGACCAGATCCGGTTAGTAGGAAGGGTGTTCCAATACAGTTATTTGTTTACTGGCTAAAAATTCCCTTACAGACAGTGCTGAGTGACCTGGTACATTGTCATGATGCAAGAACTCTTTCGGGACAATTTTTGCAGATACCTTTCTCATGGCAAGATTTTCCTGTTTCTAGCCGGGCTCGGTGGCTCAGCCTGTAATACCACGCTTTGGGAGGCTGAGGTGAGTGAATTGCCTGAGCCTGCAGGTTCGAGACCCACCTGGGCAGCTTGGCGAGATCTCATCTCTACAATAAATCAAAAAATTAGTCAGGCATGGTAGCGTGCACCTGTAGTTCCAGCTACTTGAAAGGCTGAGGCGGAAGGTAGAGGCTGCGGTGGCCGAGAGTGGCCACTGCACTCCAGTCTGGGTGACAGAGTGAGACTCCAACTCAAAAAAAAAAGATTTTCCTGTTTCTCTCTCAATGTTTATTTGGTCTGCTGTGCTTTTCATAGTCAGCGACGATTTTGACATGCAATGTGACGAATTTTTGCAATGTTTTCATCAGTTCTGCTCACTACTAGCTGACCTGACCTCTCTTCATCGGTGATGCTTTCTGTCACCTCAGAAAAACGTTTAATCCATTTGTACACTGCCAATTTCTTCATAGCATTATCCCCATAAACTTGGACCAACATGTCCCTGATTTCACTTCCACTCCCGCCAAGTTTAACAAGACATTTAATGTTTGCTCATTGCTCTAATTCAAGTTCCAACATTCTCACAAAGTCACACAAAAACATGCAACAACAATAATGAACGCCACTCCACAAGACACCGCTACACATCAACATGAACACAGCTGTGAGACATTGAATACCAAGGTTATGAAACCTTACCAAGTTGTACTGTGTTGCCAATGTAAGCGCATGATAGCAAGTTTGCGAACTTAATTGTCAGACCCTCGTATTTATCCTTTATGAACTATCCTACTGATTCTTATACATATCCACTTGTTCTTGTTTATTTATTTTTTGAGTCAAGGTTTCTGTCACCCAAACTGGAGTGCAGTAGCATAATCATGGCTTACCGCAGCCTCAAACTCCTAGGTTCAAACAATCCTCCTGCCTCAGCCTCCAGAGTAGCTGGGACTATAGCTATATATACCACACCTGGGTAATTTTTAATTGTTTTGTAGAGATGAGGTCTTGTTATGTTGCTCAAGCTGGTCTTAAACTCCTGGGCTCAAGCAATCCTCCCACCTCAGCCTCCCAAAGTGCTGGGATTACAGGCATGTGCCATGGTGCCCGGCCCTTCTTCTTGTTTCTTTATCCATTTTTGTGAAAGAAAAGTCCTTTTTCAATGGCAGCACTTCTTCATTTACTCCTGAAAGTCTGTAGCCTTCTATTTCGAAGGCTTTCTCTTTTCTACTCATACCAATTCTCTTGGAGAGCTTTGAACATACTGTTAGTTCCCAAATTTAAGCCTCCAGCTTAAGTGTCTGTCCTGAACTCAGACCTATATGTGACAGCTCCCACTTCCTGTGCCTCTCAGTCAGAACATGTCCAGAACCAAGCTCCTGATCTTATCCTCAGAAACTTGTTCCTCCATCTCTGTAAGCAGCAACTCCATCCTTCTGGTTGCTTCATCCTCTCTTTTTCCATCCTACTCTGTGCCCAGTTCATCAAAAAATCCTGACAGCTCCACCTTCAGGGTGCACCTGAGCTCCCTCCCACTTCTTACCTCCTCTGCTGCCCCACCATGGCCCCACCACCGCCCTTGCCTGACTGGTTTATGTGTGATTGCCCCATAACTGGTTTCCCTGGGCCTCCTCTAGTTCTCAATGTAGCCAGTAGTGTGAACCTCCTAAAATGTCAGTCAGAGCTTATCCCACTTCTGCTCAAAACCCTCCTGTGGGCCAGGTGCGTGGCTCCTGCCTGTAATCCCAGCACTTTTGGAGGCTAAGGCAAAAGATTGCATAAGTCCAGGAGTTTGAGACCAGCCTGGGTAACATGGTGAGATCTTGTCTCTACAATAAATCAAAAAATTAACTGGGCATGGTAGCATGCACCTGTAGTCCCAGTTACTCGGAAGGTTGAGGCAGATGTATTGCCTGGGCAGGTCGAGGCTGCAGTAGCTGTGATCTTGTCACTGCCCTCCAGCCTAGGTGATAGAGTAAGACCCCAACTCAAAAAAAAAAAAAAACTCCCATGACTGTCTCACACAGAAAAAAAGCTAAGGCACCTACTCTGGTCAGCAAGACCCTACCCAGGCAGGGCCAGCAGCTGTCAGTCCCTGATGCTGCTGCTCTTCCCCATTCACACCATCCCTGTCCAGGCTTTTGCCCTGAGTAGATCAGAAGTTCTCAGAGCATGATCTGCAGACTCCTAGCCATCCCCAGGGAACCCATTTAGGGGGTTCACAAAATAAAACTGGTCTTATGATACCAAGATGCTGTTTTTGCCTTTTCCACCACATTAACATTTGTAGCAATGGTTTAAAAGCAACAGTGGGCAAACTGCCAGACCAAAGCATGAATCGTGGCCCCAAGTCATGTGAGTCGTCACTGTATTCTTCCCATCACATACAGCAAACGGCACCAGCTCCACTCAAGAGTGGATTGCCTGAGCCCATGGGTTCGAGACCCGCCTGGGCAGGCGAGACCTCATCTCTACAATAAAATTTAAAAATTAGCCGGGCGTGGTAGTGCGCACCTGTAATTCTGGCTACTCAGAAGGCTGAAGCGGAAGGATCACCGGAGCCCAGCAGGTCGAGGCTGCGGTGGCCGGAAGCGGGAGTGGCCACTGCACTACAGTATGGGCGACAGAGTGAGACTCCAACTCCAAAAAAGAAAAAAAAAGAATGTCTTTAATGAAGCAGTTAAAAAATAGTAATTTTATTAAATCTTCACTCTTGAATACACTTTCTTTAGTATTCTGTGTGATAGAATGGGATGTACACATAAAGTACTTGTGCTGCAAGTTTATTATCTTGAGGAAAAGCACAGTTGTTTGAGTTATCAGCTAAACTAGCCACTTTTTTCATGGAACATCATTTTTGCTTGAAGGAACAACCATCAGATTATAGTTATTTATCGTTAGTATTTGGTAGGCATTTTATCAATTATGAGCCTGTCTTTTCAAGGGAAACAACTGGTACTTTCCAATGTTAGTAATAAAATTAAAGCTTTCAAGCAAAAAATAGACTTTTGCAAACTCAAATCTATCACCATGAGCTTGACAACTTCCCAGAACTTTTTATGGGCCTGGGTGCAGTGGCTCGTGCCTATAATTCCAGCACTTTGGGAGGTGGAAGTGAGAGGATTGTCTGAGCCCAAGGGTCTGAGACCAGCTTGAGTAGCTTGGTGAAACCTCATCTCTACAAAAAATTAGCCAGGCGTGGTAGCACATGCCTATAGTTCCAGCTACTTGGAAGTCTGAGCCAGAAAGATCACCTGAGCCCAGCAAATCAAGGCTGCAGTAGCCATGATAGTGTTATTGTACTCCAGTCTGGGTGACAGAGTGAAACACTGACTCAAAAGAAAAAAAAAGATCTTTTTGCAGGACTGGTGACCATATTAACAGTAAGTGTGATTTTAAAAATATTTTATACATAAACGTGTCAATGCTTAGAAGATCTGCATAATTCAATAAACAATATTTTCTGAATGACTAATATAACGTGGCAAAAATTATGCAAGAATAAAAATTAATTCAAATTGCAAGATAGGTCAGGAGTGGTGGCTCATACCTGTTATCCCAGCACATTGGGAAGCCACGGTGAGAGGATTGTTTGAGCCCAAGAGTTTGAGACCAGCCTAGGCAACATAGCTAGACCTTGCATCTACAAAAAAAATTAGCCAGATGTGGTGGCACGTACCTGTAGTCTTAGCTACTCGGGAGACTGAGGCAGAAGAATCACCTGTGCCCAGGAGGCTGAGATTGTGGTAAGCCATGATTGTGCTACTGCACTTCAACCTGGGAAACAGAGTGAGACCCCCTGACTCAAAAAAAAAAGTGCAAGATAAACCAATAGATTTTAATGTAACAAAGTATAAGAAATCCACTGGTAACTGGACACGGTAGCTCACACCTATAATCCCAATGCCTTGGGAGGCGGAGGCGAAAGGATTGCCTGAGTCCAGTGGTTCGAGATCAGCCTGGGCAACTTGGTGAGACCTTGTTTCAATAAATCAAAAAAAATTAGCCAGGCGTTGTGGCACGCACCTGTAGTTCCAGCTACTTGGAAGGCTGAGGCAGAAGGATCACCTGAGTCCAGCAGGTTGAGGCTGCAGTGGCGTAAGTGTGCCACCGCACTCCAGTGGGTGACATAGTGAGACTCCTACTCAAAAATGAAAAAAAGAAAAAGAAATCCACTGGTGAGTTTGATTACATGTGACACCTAACCTTTCAGAAGCTACCACTTGTTGAGTGGTAGCTGAGTGGTGTAGTGTCAAAGAATAGCCAAAAATATCAGTAAAGACTGTTCCCACACCCTTCCCTCTTCCAACTACATATCTGCCCGAATCTAAATTTTCTTCATATACTTTACCCAAAATGACATAGTACGATAGAGCAAATACAGAGGCAGGTCTGAGGATCCAGCTATAATCTAGTAAATTGGACATCATGGCCATTTACAAAAACGTAAAACATTGTTCCTGATTCAAGCACCAGAGGTGGGAGAAAAAGATCAAAAATAAGAAAACAAACAAGAATACTGCTACTCTTCTTACTATATTATGGAAAATGTGGCTGTTCTTCATAAAAATAGTTAACTTGTGGTAGGTTTATTATTGTTATTTTAAAATGTTAAAAAGTGGGGGGACACCCCTGATCAACAAGGGTGCCTGAACGATGCATATTTGTATACCTAACCCTTAACTGTACCCCACAATCTTAAAAAATATGTTAAAAAAAAAGAAATGTTAAAAAGCTTTAAATTTTCTCAGTATTAATTTTTTATAGAACAAATATAATCTACATAAAGAAAAGCCCTATAGTGTCCCTGATAATCTGTGGGTTTTTTGAGTCAGGGTCTCATTCTGTCGCCCAGACTGGAGTGCAGTGACATGCTCATGATGATCATGGCTTATAGCAGCCTCGACCTCCCAGGCTCAGATAATTTTGTTTGCTTGTTTGCTTGTTTGTTTGGGTTTTTTTTTTTTTGTAGAGATGGGGTCTCGCTGTGTTACCCAGGCGGTCTCTAACTCCTGGGCTTAAACAGTGTGCTAACCTCGGCCTCCCAAAGTTCTGGGATTATAGGCGGGAGTCACCATGCCTGGCCCCTGATAATTTTTAATGGGTCTTAAGACCAAAGAGTTTGAGCACTACTGGCATGGACTGAAACCACGCTGTTCCCTGCACACGTCCATGACCCAGTCACCAGCCTGTTCCAGGTCTTTCTCACTTGTCACCTTCTCCTCAAAGCCCTCCTTGCCCGCTGGAGCATCTTTTCCTGTCCTGTGCCTCCTTGCTCTGTCCAGTGCTTGTCACCACCCAGCACGCACTGTGCTTGGCTTCCTTACTCCTTTGCTGTCTCCTGCTAGAGTCCAGGCTCTGGGAGGGGAGGGGTCGTCTCTGTTTTATGTGTGGCCATCTCCTTCATACCTGCAACAGTAGGTGGCTCAGAGTAGGTGCTCAGTGAGTATCTGACAAGTGAATAAATGAACGAATGAGAGAGATTGGGCAGGACAGGCAGAAGTGGGGCTCGGGTGGGAATCAGGGATTTGGGAGTAGCCATTTCAGGTGTGTGATGTCAAGGAGGCAGCTAGAAGGTGTGGAGAAAGGGCTGGAGGTATCAGCCCCCTGGGGTCCCTGGGATGAAGACAACATGTGCAGCTCCAGGAGGGGTGCCATCCCCAGGGCACCTGCACACCAAACAGAGAAAAGACTGTTGGCCAGGCCTGGGGTCCCCCACTGCCAGGGCTTGTGTGTGGATGGCAGGTACTAGGGAGTGTGTAGGATTGCTCGGACCCAGGAGAGGCTTCCTTATCCTGTGGGAGAGCCCAGCCCTGATGGCACTGACACATACATCCCCATCTCTTCTCTACCGGCAGCCAACATGGCGGCAGCTATTGGGGGATTCCTCTACTTCTTCACATATATCCCATACTTCTTCGTTGCTCCCCGATACAACTGGATGACTCTGAGCCAGAAGCTCTGCTCCTGCCTGCTGTCCAATGTTGCCATGGCAATGGGAGCCCAGCTCATAGGGAAATTTGAAGCAAAAGGTAAGTGCTTTCGCTGAATCAGCAACGCTTAGAGTGCAACTAACTACAAGCGCCTCCAGTAGTTAAACTCTACCTCAGACAATACACTGGCAAATCAGGGCAGCTGAGGAGGTGTCGGCAGACAGGCACTGAGAGTGCACCTGGCCCTGGGCAATGGCAAGCTCAGGTCCAGGGCAGCCCAGGAGGAGTGACAGGAGCCATGGGGCAGTGGGTGGAAGATGCTCAGAACTCAAGGAACAGAGGGGCAGGACCACCACACCTGTGTCTATCCAGTGATGGGATTTAACTTGGTGACTTGAGTCTCTTCCAACTGCTTGAGACGTTCAGAGCCATTACACCAGAAATCTCAAGGTCCACCAGTTTTGAGGACTTTTGACCAACTCCAAGCTCTTAGTAAAGGACAACGTTAGCATCTTCCTCAGTACCTCTTGCAATGATTGATAACGAGGGCAGAGAGGCCTGAGAGAGAAACAGGTGATAAACCAGGGCATTATTTTCTTGATTTTTGTGAAAGCTTCTGATTTTAAAAATATCATGGGGGGTCAAATAAAACACTTCCTTGGGCCAGGCTCGGTGGCTCAGCCTGTAATCCCGCGCCTTTGGGAGGCTGAGGTGAGTGGATTGCCTGAGCCCGCGGGTTCAAGACCCGCCTGGGCAGCGAGACCTCATCTCTAAAATAAATCAAAAAATCAGCCAGGCGTGGTAGCGCATGCCTGTAATTCCAGCTACTCGGAAGGCTGAGACGGAGGGATCGCTGGAGCCCAGCAGGTGAGACTGCACTTCAATCTGGGTGACCAAGTGAGACTCCAACTCAAAAAAAAAAAAACCACTTCCTTGGGCTGGTCTTGTCCTGTGGGCTTCTGCTCTGCAAAGCCTGCAGTAGACACTAACTTAAGCACCTCTTGCCAACCCCACTGCCAATACAGCTGTATTGGGAGTCCCATCTCCAACACACAGATCTGGGGAACACAGTCAAACCATTGTGCCATACAGTTCCTAGTCACTGTAAAGCTTGCAGAGTTCTGGGTCTCTGGAAGGAGATGGATGAACAGTCACAGGAACGTTGTGTTGCTTTCTCCTTCATTCGAATGTTTTCTTCAGTCCTTTTTTTGTTGAGTTGGAGTCTCACTCCGTCACCCAGACTGCAGTGCAGTGGCCGCTTCCGGCCACCGCAGCCTTGGCCTGCTGGGCTCTGGAGATCCTTCCGCCTCAGCCTTCCAAGTAGCTGGAACTACAGGCGCGCGCTACCATGCCCGGCTCATTTTTGATTTATTGTAGAGATGAGGTCTTGCCAAGTTGCCCAGGCGGGTCTTGAACCCGTGGGCGCAGGCAATCTACTCACCTCTGCCTCCCAAAGGCGCGGGATTATGGGCTGAGCCACCGAGCCCGGCTGGCAGCATCTTCTAACTCTTTAGCTTTTAAATGTATGTGTTTCCATGCTTGGGAGTGGGTTGCTAGACTATAAATGAGCACTCCCTTTTGGGGTTCAAATATGTTTTAAAAAGCCACTTACATAGAGAAAGCTAACTATGTGGCACCCTTCTTTTCTCATTCCATAGCAAATTTTCTTAAGACAGACAAATCTCTAGGTGTTTGAAAGTAAAGATTCACCAAGACCAGAGGGCAATTTTTTCTATCAGGGCTCTTGGCCAACAGAGTCTGGCTGGAAACACAGATGCAGGCACCACAGGGACTGTGGTGTTGGCAAAGAGGAGACAAATACCCCAAGTTCCATTAAACAGAGCTTTGCACGTCTGAAATGTTTCCTTTTGTAACAAGGACATATATTAAATGCACATTGGTCCATACTGGCCTGGCCTTACCCAAATCATACACACATATGTGTGTATATGTGTACATATGTACATATGTATTGCAAATTAAATGTAAGCCTTCTACTCAGTGAGCTTCTGCTGGCCCTGTAAATTACAGATTTTGTAACTTGCTGGTGTCTTACAGACTTGAAGAAAGTGATCAGATTTTTTATGAAACCAGAAAGAGAAACTCATGCTGACCTTGCAGTAATGATGCATGGTTGAATGTGTATATGTGTTCCATCTGGGGCTTCTAGGTCCCTCAGCCCTTCCAGTCTGTCCAGTTTCAGGTGGTTTTCCTGGTGTGTCTTCCAGGCACAGGCATCCAGTGGCGAGACCTCCTAAGTCCTGTCAATGTGGATGACGACTTCTGCTTCGGGCAAGTGCTGGGGATGCTGCTGCTGGACTCTGTGCTCTACGGCCTGGTGACCTGGTACGTGGAGGCCGTCTTCCCAGGGCAGTTCGGTGTGCCCCAGCCCTGGTACTTCTTCGTCATGGTGAGTTCTGACACCCTGCTCTTCCGGTCACCTGCCTCTGTGGGTGGCAGAAGGATCCTCAGCGCTTGGGACACCTGCAGGGGGCTAGGATAGAGAACCTCACCTTATACACAGCAAGCCTGTCCCAAAGGCCCTTGGGATTGATTCCAAGAGAGAGGAAGACCTGCTGCCTCCGAGACAAATCTTTCCACTCCAGGCTCTGAGATGCAGGGAATAAAGAAGGGACTTAACAAATTTTCTATTCGTGGTTAGTTAGGGCCACAAATGTTTATCAAGAGGTCACTTCTATATTTCATCAAATCTAAGGTGACACTGATTGTGAAAGGCAACCATTTCTTTGTTTATCACTAAGAAAGAAAAATGCCACCATTAAACTATGGCATTGTGTAATTTAAGACACATTCTGATTTTAAAGTCACTCTAAGCATGAGAACTATGTCCCTTAAAACCTGTAGTATGTGGTATATGCCAGAAACTATTCCAGGCACTGGAAACACATGGGGAGCAGAACCGCGGGCTGTGTGAGTCCCCCGCAGGCTACCCACTGACACCAGTTCTTCCCAGGGTGCCTGTTTCTCATCCCCTGCTCTGTAGCCCTGGGCTGCCTTCCAGAGCAGAGTATATGAGGTCTGTGGCTATGTTCTTACCCCACACACCCAGCCTGTTACTGTGGTAGTGAGAGGCCTCCTGCAGGCAGGAGGGAGCCTCCTCATAGCAGAGGGAGCCCAGCCTTGGTGGCCTGTCCTGCCTACTGTTACACACTCATTTGTGGCTCCAGTAAGGAAGCAGTCAGGTAGTAGGAGATACAGCCTCCTTTCCAACACCACGCTGGACTGGAGCATTCAGTAACCTCTCTGTATATTAAATGTCATAGTTGACAAACCCTCTCTTCCTCTGTATCATACCTGAGTTGATTTTCACAACAAGCCTGTGTGTTACCATTATGCCCATTTGCCAGATTGGGAAACTGAGGCTTAGTGCTTTCCCAGGGTAAAATGAGTTAGGAGCTGCACAGCAATAACCTTTGGAGGGTTAGGATGAAGGTCATGTTGCTGCATGTGTCTAGTGCATCAGCTGGCTGTTGCTGTGCATGTCAAAAACAAGACAACTGACACTCATCTGCTCTCATCCTAGCCCTCTTATTGGTGTGGTAACCCGAGGATGGTCACAGGGAAGGAGGAAGAAGACAGTGACCCTGAGAAAGCACTCAGGACAGAGTACTTTGAAGCTGAGCCAGAGGACCTGGTAGCCGGGATCAAGATCAAGCATCTGTCCAAGGTGCCACCTCCCTGTGGGGACAGGGCAGGGCTGGAACTGGCCAGGACCACAGGGACAGACTGGGCAGCACAGCAGTGAGATCTTACCACCTGGCAGGTGCCCCCTCTGAGCCTGGTCGCCTCCTTGCCTCTGATGGAGGAGAGCAGGAACCCCCTTGGTGACTTTCTGACCAGATCTCCAGGGCACAGGTTACATCTCTGCATCTGTGTCTCCAGTGCCCAGTTCGGAGCCAGGCTCAGGGCAGAGTTCAGCAGATGTGCTGTTTAGGCTTTGCTCTTGCCAACTTCCAGGAAATTCTGCACTTAACTGAACAGCAGTGCTCATCTTCATGGGCCTCCTGACCCTGCAGGGACACTGAGGGTGTCGTGGGATGCATGAAAGGTAGGAGAGGCAGGAGCAGAGCAGCAGGGAGCAGCTTCTGCTCAAAACGCTCCTCCTCCTCTCTGTGCTCTGACTGGTGATGCCAGGCTTGGCCTCCTTTGGAGATGATCAGCTGAGGCACAGGAGGGGCCCGTGGACAGGGCTCCTGAGGACCACAGGCATTCAGCACTCTGCCTTTCCTGCAGGCCTTCAGAGTGGGGACTAAGGACAAGACAGCCGTCAGAGACCTGAACTTGAACCTGTATGAGGGGCAGATCACCGTCCTGCTGGGCCACAATGGTGCCGGGAAGACCACCACCCTGTCCGTGCTCACAGGTGAGGAAGAGAGTGACTCCACATCTACCTGCAATGGGCAGGTCCCCTTCAACACCATTTCCGTGTATCTCTGACTTTGTTCCCTCACATGGCTCTCCAGCCTTCGCCAGCCACAGAGGCATGAGATGCCCTTACACCTGGCTGCACCTCAGGCCCATGGGCCCAGGGACCATGCAGAGAGCTCCCAAGTGACCCTTGCCCTCCTCACTGCCTCTGCCCATAAATGTCCAAGCTTAGTAAGATCAGTAAAGACCCACGAATCTACTCAGGAGCAGGTCTGCCCAGTATTGATTTTGCCAACCCGCTCTCCTTGAAAGCTGTCTCTGGTGCACCAGACTCAACTCTGGTGTTTCACTTTGTCTTCCCTGAGCAAAGCATTTAGCAGCACAGGCTGGGGCCTGGGGCGGGGGCTTTGTGAGTGTGTTGTAGTTGTAGACATACACATGCGCCTACATTTCTCCTCCCTCTTCTGTCCTCTGCTAGCCCAGCTGCAGACCTGACGCAGCTGCTGAGTTGGGAGGGGGGTCCCTGGCTCTCTCATGGGCAGGGTCCTCAGGGAAACCCAGGAAACTGCATGACCGAGGGGAGGGTTCATTACCCCTTGTGCTAATGAGCAAGATTTTCAAGCTGAATGTGGGGGGTCTCCTGCTCGGCCCCAGGTCTCTTTCCCCCTACCAGTGGACGGGCATATATCAATGGGTATGAGATCTCCCAAGACATGGTCCAGATCCGGAAGAGCCTGGGTCTGTGCCCACAGCATGATGTCCTGTTTGACAACTTGACAGTCGCCGAGCATCTCTATTTCTACGCACAGGTGAGTCCGGGATACCGGGATGTGGTTATTCACTGCTGATGTGCGTGGGTTTCTGGGGCAGTCCAAGGACCCCGAGTCTGTCCTGAGCAGCTGTTTTGTAAAAACTGGGGGAAGGGAGCCAGCAGGGCAGAAGCCAGGGCTCCAAGTCCATCATTGCAAGAGAAGGCTTCTCTTAGCCAGGAGCTCACTGCATGGGGCTGGCCTCCCGCAGGAGCCCCTGCCCCATCTCTCCTCATCCTGTGGTTTCAGCTGAAGGGCTTATCACACCAGAAGTGCCCTGAGGAAGTCAAGCAGATGCTGCACATCCTCGGCCTGGAGGAAAAGTGGAACTCCCGGAGCAAGTTCCTGAGTGGGGGCACGAAGCGCAAGCTTTCCATTGGCATTGCCCTCATAGGGGGCTCCAAGGTAGGGGGCAGCGGCCCGGCCTCCTGAAGGAGCACAGGTCAGGGCCCCATGGGTGGCAGACATGCATGTGGGGCTGCAGGGTCCAAGGGCCTCATTCAGGCTCTAGCTCCTGCTCAACCTGAACTGGCTGCTGTCCCTTCTGCCTCCGGCCCTTCAGCCAAGGTCCAGGCACCTCGGCCCTTGTCGCCCTGGACAGGCAGTCTGCCGTGGATGGTGCTGCTGCATCTTTGGAGAACCCCAGCCAGCTCAGCGACCCCTCAGGTGGCATGGGTCCTACAGCACAGCCAGCCTGGGCCCGGGCACGGCTCTGCCCTCATCATGAGACTGTGCCTCTGCCCTCCAGGTGTTGATGCTGGATGAGCCCACCTCAGGCATGGACGCCATCTCCAGGAGGGCCATCTGGGACCTTCTTCAGCAGCAGAAAAGTGACCACACCATCCTGCTGACCACCCACTTCATGGACGAGGCCGACCTGCTGGGGGACCGCATTGCCATCATGGCCAAGGGGGAGCTGCAGTGCTGTGGGTCCTCGCTGTTCCTCAAGCAGAAGTACGGTGAGTGGCGGGGCAGGGCAGGTGGTGACAGAGCAGTGTCACTGGCCACTGTGCTGAAGGGAACTGCCCACTGTCACTTTCATGAGGGGCCCTGAGATCAGGTAGGGAGAGACCTTCTCTAGACTTCCTGTCCTGTTGCCCTTGGATGGAGAGCCCAGGCCAGGCCCAGGGGCATGTGAGAGCAAGAGGAGTGGGAGGAGCAGGAAGGAACAGAGGCCAAGCCCACAGCTGCTAAGAGCAGGTGCCTGGAGAGACCATGCGTGCTGATGTAGCAGTAAGAGCGGCTCGCGGCACAGCCCAGGGCTGGCAGGGGATGCCAGACCAGAACCCTTGGCCCTGCTGTGTGAGTGTAGCTTCCCTCTCAAGGTCACCCCTGCTGTGTGAGTGTAGCTTCCCTCTCAAGGTACTGGTCTGCCTGCCTCCCCTACATTCTAGCAGAGGGCGGAGCAAAGACACAGGTACACCCCCTCCTCTTAGGAGACCCTCAGAGTGCCCTCCTCACTTCTGCTGGCCTCCTGAGGACCAGCTTACAGGCAGCCTTGGTGACCAGGAGGTGACCAATGAGGTCAGCAGCAGGCTGGAGGGGGCGGCCTTCATCCTGGCCAGCTGCATGCCCAGCAAAGACACAGGCTTGATACCAAGAAAGGGTTAGGGTAAGCAGACCTTGGGGGCTCAGGCATCCTCTTTGCTTCAGCCTCTGGCTGCCGGGTTGGCCGAACCATTGCTCTTCCTGGGCCCAGCGTCCTTGTCTCTAAAGAGGACATGGAAATACCAGTTCCTGCACAGTGACTCTGGGGAGGAGATGAGGTGACTTACCTGAGAGTGCTGTGTGGTGTGGCTGTGGCCAGTGATGCCCACTCCACTCCTGCTTTCTTCCTGTAACCATCTGTGTTAATTTCACCAAATTGATCCCCCAACACATGAGATATTGCTGGTGCTGATGTCCTTCCCTGAGGGCTTTACAGATGGGAGAAGACTCTGTCTTTGAGCAGGTGTCCTGGCTACACTCCGTTCCCCAAGACCTCCGGCACCTCTCCTCAACTAGGGAGAGGGAGGCAAGACCCCAGGGACAGCACGGGGAGCTCTGTGTGTGCTCCTCTTCAGCTGCCCCGGTGCTCCATCCTCCTTCCTCTGAGCCTGCCCTGTGTGAGCCCCCAGACCCTAGTGTGGGCAGGAGGAAATGTGGAGGAACAATCAGAGGGCCTCACACCTCCCCATATTTCAGGTGCAGGCTACCACATGACGCTGGTGAAGGAGCCACACTGCAACCCTGAAAGCATCTCCCAGCTGGTTCGCCACCATGTCCCCAATGCCACACTGGAAAGCAATGCTGGGGCTGAGCTGTCCTTCATTCTTCCCAAGGAGAGCACACACAGGTATCCTGGCAAGGGCTGGTGGAGAGAGCACATATAGGTACACCTCCTGGAGAGGGCACACATAGGTACACTTCAAGGGGAGGGCACACACAGGTATGCCTCCCTGAGAGGGCACATGGAGAGGACACACACAGTATACATTCCTGGAAGGGCATGCATGGGTACGCCTCCCAGGGAGGGCATGTGGAGAAAGCACGTACAGGTATACCTTCCAGGGAGGTCCCATGGAAAGGGCACGCACAGGTACACATCCCTGGGAGGACACACTCCTGTATGAATCCAAGATGGGATCCTAGTTGGCCACGAGGGCTTGATGCTCACAGGTACCCTCTGTGGCTGGCAAGAGGGCATCCCTCAGCCCGTGGGCCTATGGACAGCCTGTGGTGAGTCTGCTTGGCTGGCCCCTGGGTGCTAGGCCTCCTGGCCAGGAAAGACATAACTTGGACCTCAAAAGGCGAAACACAGATCTAACTCATCAAAGGGGCACACACTGCCTGTGTGCCGTTCTCTCCCCCTCCTGACACAGGTTAAACATCCACAGCCACCACTCTCAGAATTATTTGTGGAACTGAGATTTATATTTGCATACAGTCTATGAGCTTATATAAGCATTTTTTGTTTGTTTGAGTCAGGGTCCTCCTCTGTCCCCCAGACTGGAGTGCAGTAACACGATCATGGTTCACCACAGCCTCGATCTCCTGGACTCAGGACAGTCTTCTGCCCCAACCTCTCGTGTAGTTAGGATGACAGGCTTGCCACCATGCCCAGCTAATTTTTTTTTTAACGTTTGTAGAGACAAAGTCTCACTATGTTACCAAGGCTGGTCTTGAACTCCTGGGCTCAAGCAATCCTTCTACCTTGGCCTCCAAAATTGCTGGGATTACAAGCATGAGCCACTGCGCCCGTCCTAGTTTGTGTATTTCAATCTCAGAACTTGAGCCGTGGGCACTTGCCTCACACTTGCCTCTACACGGGGCAGAACCACCCATGAGGGTAGGAAAAGCCAAACTCTTGAATCGCATTCAGAGGCTTTGGAATATGTATTTTATTTTTATTTTATTTATTTTTGAGTTGGAGTCTCACTCCATTGCCCAGGCTGGAGTGCAGCGGCACACTCATGGCCACCCCAGGGTCAACCTGCTGCACTCTGGTGATCCTTTACTTCCACCTTCCAAGTAGCTGAAACTACAGGCGTGTGCTACCACGCCCGGCTAATTTTTTGATTTATTGTAGAGACGAGGTCTCACCATGTTGCCCAGGCTGGTCTCGAACCCACGGGCTCAGACAGTCCTCTCACCTTGGCCTCCCAAAATGCCGGGGTTACAGGCTTGAGTCCACACCTGGCCAGGACATGTATCTTAAAAGTACATCTAATCTTGCTACAAGTCTGATTGAGCAATGTGATTTATAGCTGAATAATGTTCCATGATTCAGATATACCATAATTTAACATCTGCTTGTTATCATGTACACATGTTTTTCAAAAAAAAATGCTAATATACATCCTTCTAGAAAATTATTTGTCCAGATCTCCAATGGCCTTCTCAGGATAGAATCCCAGAAGTGGGGTAATTAGCACCAGATTTCTTTCTAGAAAGGAGGTATGGTTTTGCTTCTCCATCAGCAGGGTAGGAGACTATCTATTTTATTCTGTTGTTATGGCTTTAAGTAAAATTTTTGTTTGTTTATTTTTGTTTGTTATTGTCTGTCTTTTGCTTCCTTATGGGTCAGTTTTATATGATACCACCAGTCATTTTTGTTGCAACTTTCTCCAAGTTGTTTGTTTGATTTTGGGGATATTTTTCCGTACAGATTTTACATTTAATGTGTCTTATTCTATCCCTTGTGATTTCTTCCATTGCTTTTATTCTTAGAAAGTGTTTCTCTATCCTGCAAGCAAATGAATACATGCCAGTTTACTTTAGTTTGTTTTTTGGTTTCCTGTGTGTGTTTGCTATTCACGAATGCCTGACAGGCCATAGTGCTCATAAGACCTTACATGAGGAAAACAAACAGGACTGGGGTAGAGTATGTGGGAAATCTCTTTTTTCTCTTAGTTTTGCTGTGAAACTAAAACTGCTAAAATATATAAATATATTTTTTTTTTTTTAAATATGGGATACAATTCAGGGTTGGGTCTAAATGTTCATTATACAGGTACCCTTGCTGATGAGGTGTGCCCCCCTCTCCTGGCAGTGTCCCTCAACTGCCAATCCCACCCCCCTCCTTCCTGGCAGTCTTCCACTACTGCCAATCCCTTTTTTATTGTATTGTGATAATCGTTCAAGGTCCACTTATGAGTGAGAACATATGGTACTCTGTTCTTTGTTCCTGTGATTTTATTTTATTTTGTTTTTATTTTATTTTTGAGTTGGAGTCTCACTCCATCACCCAGATGGCCATTCTTACTGGGGTTAGGTGGTATCTCAATGTGGTTTTGATTTGCATTTCTCTGATGATTAGTGAGACTGAGCACATTTTCATGTATCTGTTGGCTGCCCATATATCT
>NW_007113788.1:186043-187204 GCF_000164805.1 Carlito syrichta | reverse complement strand
CAGGCTGGTCTCGAATCCCTGAGCTCAGGCAATCCTCTTGCCTTGGCCTCCCAAAGTGCTGGGATTACAGACTTGAGCCACCATGCCCAGCCTCCATATATTTTCTTTTGAGAAGTATCTATTCATGTCTTTTGCCCACTTTTTATTCATGTCTTTTGACAAAACCTTAAGTATTTTTTAAAAAGAAGAAAAAATTTTAAAAATCAGGGAATCAAACCATGGAGCGTAACTTTTTATTTTTATTTTTCTAAATATCACTTTTGGCTGGATGCAGTGACTCACACATGTAATCCCAGCACTTTGCAAGGCTGAGGCGGGAGGACTGGTTGAACCTAGAAGTTCAAGACCAGCCTGAACAATATAGACCTCGTCTCTACCAAAAAAAAAAAAATGACCTGGGCGTGATGGCGCAGACCTGTAGTCTCAGCTACTCGGGAGGCTGTGGCAGCAGGATCACCTGAACCTGATCAAGACTGCAGTGAGCTGTGATCGTGCCACTGCACTCCAGTCTGCGTGGCAGAGTAAGACCCTGACTCAAAAAAATAAGAAATAAATGGCATTTTCAAGAAATTGATTCCCTGTGGGCCCTCCTTCTTCACACAGAGGTTATTCTTCAGGAACAAATTATCTAGGAAGTCATTGAGAAGCAACTCATCACTCGGGTCTTTTTCTCAGGTTCGAAGGTCTTTTTGCTACACTGGAGAAGAAGCAGAAGGAGCTGGGCATCGCCAGCTTCGGGGCCTCCGTTACCACCATGGAGGAAGTCTTCCTTCGGTCAGTAAACATGTGTCTTCACTCATCCAGGACATGACCCCACACTGTGGGAGACTTTGTTTAAGTACAGCAATAAACAGTCCTGGATTAAGATCTAGCTGTACACAGTGGTTCACGCCTGTAATCCCAGCACTTTGGGAGAGAGAGACGAGAGAATTGCTTGAGCCCAGGGGTTTGAGACCAGCCTTGGCAATTTGGTGAGACCTTGTCTCTACAATAAATCAAAAAACTAGCTGGGTATGGTGGCGCAAGCCTGTACTTCTTCCAGCTACTTGGAAAGCTGAGGCGGAAGAATCACCTGAACCCAGCAGGTTGAGGATGCAGTGGCTGTGATCATGCTTCTGCAGTCCAGCCTGGGTGACCCCAGCTCGAAAAAAAAAAAAAAAA
>NW_007113788.1:184624-185973 GCF_000164805.1 Carlito syrichta | reverse complement strand
CTACTTGGAAGGCTGAGGTGGAAGGATCGCCAGAGCCCAGCAAGTTGATGCTGGGGTGGCCGTGAGTGTGCCACAGCCCTCCAGCCTGGACAACAGAGTGAGACTCCAACTCAAAAGAAAAAAAAAAAAGAAACACAGGCTTACCAGACATTCCTTAAATGCTTACTTGGCAGCTACAGTGCTAAGAGCTAAAAATAAACATGAGGCATGCAGGTTTTTCTCCTTGAAGAGCTCACGGCCTAGAGGAGGCTACAGAGTACATGATTGCAGGTGCAGAACCACACAGTACATGCTCTAGGGACCTCTGTCCAGAGGACTATGGGGACTAAGAGGACAGGCCAGCGTGGCTGCAGGGAGACCAGTGGGGAGAGAAGGCTGAGACCTATTCTGTGTGTCTAGGAACAGACTCACTGCAACCAGGCCAGGGAATGGGTGGAGGAAGGGAGGGACCGCCCGCTGAGCCATGTCCAGTGTGGGGGAGGGGCGGCACTGAGTGGCTTTCAGTGACTCCTGGTGAAATAAAGAAAGCGCGACCATGTGGAAAAGAAACCATGGGTCAACCTGGTGTCAGCTGGACTTGGGGTCGAACTGGGTTGCTCCTGTCTGTTTCTCAGGACTCAGGCCTCTCTGACTCCTTCTCACAGTCGGCACATGGCCCTTCTGTGACTCAGCGCCAGGCCCCCACCTGACTGTGGTCTCTCTGAGCTCCTACTCTCAAGAGAAGAATAAGCAGAGGTTCTGCACAGCCTGTCCAGGACCCCGGGAGAGTCAGCCAGGCAGTAGCACCCACAGGCAGCTCGGACAATGGGCAGGGTGGTTTTGATTTAAAGGAAATGTTGGTGATATGGCAGTGCTTGGTGTCTCTGACTTGAATCTGTGATTTGAGTCATGAAAGATAAGTGGAACTGGAATAAGCCAGGAACAGAAAAGAGCTCTGGCAAGAGGCCAGGAGAACAGGGACCCGGGCCTCAGGACAGCCTGTGCCTTCCTCAGGAAGGAAACAGGGGCAGTTGCACAGCACAGGCTCTGAAGGGGGCAGGGAAGACATTGCTTAGGTGGATCAGGAAGTGCGTCCTGCCTGCTTGGCAGCCTTGGTTGTATATACTCGTCAGCAGGAAATATAGGAGGACTTCGTGTTTGTGGGTTTGTGTTTCAGCCACTGTACTCCAGTCTGGGTGACAGAGCGAGACTCCAACTCAAAAAATTAAAAATAAAAATAAAAGTAAAATTAGCAGCTTTATTAAGATATAATTCATAGCCGGGTTCGGTGGCTCAGCCTGTAATCCCACGCCTTTGGGAGGCTGAGGTGAGTGGATTGCCTGAGCCCACTGCCCGCAGGTTCAAGACCC
>NW_007113788.1:164978-184238 GCF_000164805.1 Carlito syrichta | reverse complement strand
GCCACTGCACTCCAGTCTGGGCAACAGAGTGAGACTCCAACTCAAAAAAAAAAAAAGTTATAATTCATAAGAAAAAAAGATATAATTAACATAATATTTTAAAGTATCCTTCTCTATATCTACAATATTACCACAGTTTTGCAGCCATCACCACAATCAATTTGAGAACATTTTCATCACCTTCCTCCCCCCAAAAAGACCCATACCCATTCACAGTCACACCCGGTCCTCGAACTCTGATGGCTACCAATCTACTTTCCACCTCTATGGATTTGTTCTGGACACTTTCTGTAAGTGGAATCCTGTGACATACAACTCTCCATGACTGACTTCTTTCACTCAGCCTGGTGGTTTTAAGGTTTACCCATGTTGCAGCAGATGTCAGTGCTTCATTTCTCTTTTTATGGCTGAGTAATAATAGTCCTTTGTATGGACAGACCACCTTTAGTCTATCCACTCTTCATAGAGGGAGATGAGGATTGCTTCCACTTCTTTGCCTATGATGAATAATGCTGCTGTGCACATTTTGTGTATAAGTTTTTGGTCATATATGTGTATTTAGTAGTGGGCCATATGGTAACTATGTCTAATTTTTTTTGTCACTCCATTTGTGACAAGTATCCATCCTTCTTATTTAGAGGGCTCCTGTCAGAAGCACTAACATAGAAGAATGCCATTGATTTGTTTGCTTGTTTGTCCATCCATTCACTCATCTGTCTACTCAGGACTGTCTAGGCAACACCATCAGGACCCGGCCAAACAAGGTCCAGGCAAGAGACAACCAGATGGGGCCCCTGCTTCTAAGAACCTTCCAGTCTCCTGCGGAGACTGACAGAAAAGCCAACATTTATAACCAGGGCGTAATAGAGACAGTGCCCATGAAAGCGTGGACCCTCAGGGTTTCTGATAGCTGGGATCGAGTACTCCCAGGCTTCAGTGAGGCCCCAGCCCAGCCGACACCAGGCACCTGCACATGACCCACCAGCCTTGCCCCTGCCCCCCCTCCCTGCCCATCCCTGTCATGCCCATTCCAGCTTGTCCTCCTGAAGCACAGGCTGCCTCCTGTTCTCACCTTGGCAGTGAGTATCCCTGCGCTTCACATGATACAGGCTGACTGTGTGCTGAGCCCTCCCCAGTGCCACCACTGTGCCCTGAGCCGCCTCCTGTCTTCTTGAAAGCCCTGGTTATGCATGCTGACTCTCTCGACAGTTTCCCTGTGAGAATGGGTGTCCTTATGGGCAGGAGGCCCCTGTAACTGTCTCTCTCCCCTGGGCCTTGCTCAGCTATGTACAGATGGTGTTCCAGAGATACTTGTGGATGAAAGAATGAATGAATGAACAAGATAATGATGTGATGGTATTGCTCTGTTCAGGGCCCCTGACAGTAGTTCTGTCTGCCTGCCCTCCTTGGGGTGCTGGGTCATGACCAGTGCCTTGTGTGTGTCGGCACAGGGTCGGCAAGCTGGTAGACACCAGCATGGACATTCAGGCCATCCAGCTCCCAGCCCTGCAGTACCAGCACGAGAGGCGGGCAAGCGACTGGGCCGTGGACAGCAACCTGTGTGGAGTGATGGACCCCACCGATGGCATCGGTGCCCTCATCGAGGAAGAGTGTACCACTGTCAAGCTCAACACTGGGGTGAGCTCTCAGGTGGGGGTGCAGGAGGGACGAGTCCTGAGCCCATCATGTGAGCTGACACAGAGGCAGACATGGGCTTTGCAGAGGGTGGGTTACAGCTCGTGCCCTGAGGGTTGGCTGAAAGAAGGGAAAATGGGCACGTTTTAATAGAGCAATTGAAATTGTTCATTCTAATTGGGGCACAGTGCTCCACCTGCCTGGGCCCAGTCTGGTGATGACAGGGCTTTATAGCAACCTGACCAGGTAGGGGCAGTACTGTTCACACTTCACAGATGGGAAACTGAGACCCAGGCCCAAGTTGAATAGCACATGCCAGAGCTAGGTCTGGTCCCTAGTCAGCCTAACCCCAAAGCTCTGGCACTCTCTGCACTCTGAAGACCATGAGCAATGTTAGGAATAAGGGCAATCAGTGCAGGCAGGCGGGGGAGGTTTGTCTGTCTGCTTACTGGTGAGTTGGGCCAGGGTGCCTGCATGATTGTGTCTCTGTGGAGTTGAGGAAGGTAGGGGTATACAATTGGTCCCCTAATGTCCTGTGACAATTGAACAGTGCCAGCCCTCCTCGGAGGCTGTTGTGAGACCCCGACAGCTGGTGTGCAGGCCCACGTGGGGACCTGCAGGGATGTGTGCATGCATGCCCTCTACATAGTCTACCAGGCTCCTCCAGGCTAGTCTCACCCAGGGCAGTACCTGTGCTAGCAGGCAGGAGTCAGATGTTGGCACCACTCAGTGTATCCCCTCTGCTGCAGCTTGCCCTGCACTGTCAGCAGTTCTGGGCCATGTTCCTGAAGAAGGCCGCGTACAGCTGGCGGGAATGGAAGATGGTGGTGGCCCAGGTCCTGGTCCCTCTAACCTGCATCACCCTGGCACTGCTAGCCATCAACTACTCCTCAGAGATCTTTGATGACCCTCCCCTGAAGCTGACCTTGGGCGAGTATGGCAGAACTGTGGTGCCCTTCTCTGTTCCTGGGACCTCCCGGCTAGATCAGCAGCTGTCAGAGCATCTGAAGGACATGCTGCAGGCAGAGGGGCAGGAGCCCCGCGAGGTGCTCGGTAAGGGGTGTCTGGGGCTCAGGGGTCACAGCACTGTTTACCCCCGGGCTGGGTGGCTCTTGGCTGTTCCCTGCACTGGGATGTTCAGCAGCCTCCCTGGCATTGCCCCACCCCTTGTGACAATCAAAAATGCCTCCAGATATCACCAGGCATCATGGCACTGAGTCAGAGGAAATGCTCTGGGGGTGCCAGAGACACTAGCACATCCCTAGGGCCAAACTTAGTCAGGGTCTATTTACTGAAACTGTGTCTCTCAGGGCCATTCTAAGCAAGATGCCAAAGTGTGGTGATCTCTGTCACCTCTTCTCTGTTTCTAGGCTGGCCACAGTGTGCCTTCCTGTGACATGGTGTTTCTTCCAATATCTTGAAACTCACAAATATCTCTAGTCTTTGGCAGTCATGGTTGGATATTGCCCTGGGGTTAGAATAGAGACTGTACTTTGGCTCAATGAAACGTGCTGAAAGATTTTCTCACTTTGCTGTCCCCCCTCCCTTTCTGACCAGCAACTTTGAGGCTCAGCATACCGAATGACAACAAAGTCTTGGCAGAAATTAGGTTCTTCTCAGGAAGAAGCTGACCATACAGGCAGCTCAGGGCATCCCCCCTCCCTTTCTGACCAGCAACTTTGAGGCTCGGCATACCGAATGACAACAAAGTCTTGGCAGAAATTAGGTTCTTCTCAGGAAGAAGCTGACCATACAGGCAGCTCAGGGCATGACAGCACCACGATGGGCACTGCTGGTCAGGCGGGAGCCCCTCAGCCTGGAGTCCCAGCTTGGCTGTGCCACCATCAGGTCCCTAATTAGCTGAGTCAGCAGTGGACACCCCTATTTGTCACCTCCTTTGTCCCCTGATTTTGCCATTCTCCCCAGGTGACCTGGAAGAGTTCCTGATTTTCAGGGCCTCAGTGGAGGGGGGCGGCTTCAACGAGCGGTGCCTCATAGCAGCATCCTTCCGAGATGTAGGAGAGCAGACGGTCATCACCACCCTGTTCAACAACCAGGCATACCACTCCCCAGCCGCTGCCCTGGCTGTCGTAGACAACCTTCTGTTCAAGCTGCTGTGTGGCCCTCATGCCTCCATCGTGGTCTCCAACTTCCCCCAGCCTCGAAGTGCCCTGCAGGCCGCCAAGGACCAGTTCAGCGAGTACGTGCATTGCCCCCACCCACCCTGTCAGAACCCCCCCACCAGGACTGACCACCCTGGGCACTGCCAAGATCCCACAGACGGACAAAGCATCGCTTCTGCCCTGCCACACCCTCTCCAGTCATCTGTACCATCCTTCCCTGCAACAGCAGATCAGCTATGGGGCCCATCCCACACACCTCGGTTCTCATGGGACCTCTGAGGGCTGGGTGGGCCTTCTCTTCCCAAATCCATACTCGGCTCCTGCCAGCCATGGGCCTCACCCTGTTCTGCTCTCTCCAGTGGGGTAACCAGGTATGGCCACACCCCAGCACGGTGCCCACTGTGCACGTGAGCTGAGGTGATGGAGGGTGAGCACAGCAGGGCTCGGAGCTTGGCGAGGATCCATGTCCCTGTCCTTCAGGTGCTATGCACCAGGAGCCTTGTCATGCCATTGTGTGGATAGGGCTGTCCCTTACCCCAGTTGCTGAGCTCCACAACTCTGGGAACCACCAGAGGAAGCCACAAATTCTGTTACTTTCAGAACATTCACTCCACTTCAGGGCAGCGTCATCTCCACCTCCCATCCCAGGCTGTGCCTGGACCTTGAGACATCTACATCCCCTTCTGCCAGCTCCCTCCCGCCCTGAAAGCAGGAAAATCTCATGGCCCTCTGCTGTTCTCCCTTCTGCAGACACAGGGCCTCCTGATGACACACAGAGCACCGGCAAGGCTCCCCTTGAGCCCCCTGGAGAACTCCAGGAAGGAGACGGGGCTGAAGGGGCTGTAAGCAGCCTTGGGGGGCTGTACAGCTACCCTGCCTGGTAGGAGGCCCCAAAGTCAGGCTGAGGGGTTTGGACTCATTGACAGTGGACCAGGCAGGAAGATTTTTTTGTTATTTTTTAACAATTTTAGGAGATATAATTCACTTACCATTCAACTTACCCACTTATAGTGGACCACTGAATGCTTATTAGTAAATTCAGAGTGTGAGGCCATCACCAGAGTGTAACTTCATTGAACGCTTTCCTCACTGCAGAAAGAAACCGCAACCCCATCAGCAGTCACTCCCCATCGCCCAGCTCCCAGCCCCAGCAACTGCTCATCTGCTTTGTCTCCAAGGACTTGCCTATTGTAGAAGCTTCATGTGAATGGAATCATATAATACAAGCCCTTTTGTGTCTGATTTCTTTCACTTAGCAAGATGCTTTCAAGGTTCATCCATAGTGCAGCATTACTGCTTCATTCCTTTTTTTATTTTTTGCCAAATACTGTTCCATTGTCCCAGTACCATTTGTTGAAAGAGTCAAGAGTCAAAAATAATGCCACCAGAGCCTGTTTCTGGAAGGTGTAGCTGGCAAACATAGAATGAATCTCATAGGATGCACCTGGGAGAGGGAGTTTAGCTATGGCAGTGATCCAGGTACCTGACAATGGGTCTGACCTGGGGCAGCATAGGGAGATTGAGGCAGAGTCCCCACAGGAGAAATGGGAAAGGCAGTGCAATAGATGGTGCTATCCCCAGTGTATGTGGAATGGGGGGCTCAGGGAGAGTGATGCTGCCATCTATCAGAACAGGAAGTCTAGAGGAAGAGCCATCTTTGGGGAGACCCTCATGACACTAGCATTCTCACTCAGCCCCCTTCAGCAGCTTGGCTACTACCCTGCATGCTTTGGGCAGTAATGACCAAAGACCTGACCTTTCCTGTCACACAGATATGCTATGCTCTGTCCCTGACCTGCTCTGTCCCCCACAGGGGCCGGAAGGGATTTGACATCGCCCTCAACCTGCTCTTTGCCATGGCTTTCTTGGCCAGCACATTTTCCATTCTGGCGGTCAGCGAGAGAGCCGTCCAGGCCAAGCATGTCCAGTTTGTGAGCGGAGTCCGTGTGGCTACTTTCTGGCTCTCCGCCCTGCTGTGGGACCTCATCTCCTTCCTTGTCCCCAGTCTGCTGCTGCTGGTGAGCTCTGGGGTTGCTGGGATCCTCCCCTTGCAGACCGCAGGGGGTTTGCTATGGGGACCCCGTGCAGACCAGAACCAGCCAGGAAGCCTGGGCAGGCAGCTCAGCTCACCCCAAGAGGTTGGTCGGAAATGCCAGGGCAGTTCCTACCTCGTCGCCTCTCTACACCCCCAGCCTCTTGGGTGGGCATTGCCCTGAGCATCCGCCCTGGTCACGGCTCCATTTGCAAAGGGGAGACGTAGAAACTGTTGGGCAGAGGGGCCCAGGGCTGAAAAACACTGCAGGGGTCAGACACGGCCTGCTGGGCTGATGGGCCTGGCTGATGAACGAGGGTCTCAGAACCTCCCTGCCTGCCCCTTCCTGCCCTGTGAGCTGCTTGCAGCTCTGCGCACATGCCAGCCCCTCATCTGTGCTGCCACAGGTGGTGTTCAAAGCCTTTGATGTGCACGCCTTCACACGGGACGGCCATGTGGCCGATACCCTGCTGCTGCTGCTGCTCTATGGCTGGGCCATCATCCCCCTCATGTACCTGATGAACTTCTTCTTCTCGGGGGCAGCTACTGCCTACACGAGGCTGACCATATTCAACATCCTGTCGGGCATTGCCACCTTCCTGATGGTCACCATCATGCGCATCCCAGGTGGGCACCTGGTAACCACCCCATGTCACGTGGCCACCCACAGAGCCACTCCGCCCCGACAGGGAGGCACCAACCATGGGCAGAGACATGACTTGGGCACTGGGCCCCAGCCATGCTTGCTAGTCCCTTGCCCAAGGTGGTCCTGCTTAGCTAGCTGTGGCAGGCAGCCATCGGCAGTGTCTCCTCCATGCGGCTCTGGCAGAGCCGGCAGGGATCGCCCCCAGGAGATGCCGCCTCGCTTGGCACAGCAAGGTGTGCCCTGTCCATGACCCTGTCCACGAGGTGCCTCGGGATGCCTAGAGACCTGCCCTTTCCTGACCATATCTGTCTTCACGGGGCTGGGGTGATGTGCCCTCCTGCACTGACTGGTCTGTACCTCCTCACTGCAGCAGTAAAATTGGAAGAACTTTCCAGAACCCTGGATCATGTATTCCTGGTGCTGCCCAACCACTGTCTGGGGATGGCAGTCAGCAGCTTCTACGAGAACTACGAGACGCGGAGGTACTGTACCTCCTCTGAGGTCGCCGCACACTACTGCAAGAAGTACAGTGAGTATCCCCACCCCTCCCGGTAGCCCCCAACTCAACTTTTACCACACGAGCAAGAGCATCCTCAGAACATTGTGACTGCAGAGGGGTTTCTCCTGCTCAGGGCACCCCTGTTCCTAGCCACCTGGCGCTTGTGCACTCGTCCACATGACCCCACCTCCCCACACCAGCCCTGGCCCTGCCTATGACCCAGGCTCTGTACTGTGCTTCTGCCTTCTCCATCTGCCTCAGTGTCCTGTTACACAGAACCACGCACCAGGGGCCTTAGACAACAGAAATGATACTTCTCATACTTCTGGAAGCCAGATGTCCTACATCAAGGGGCAGACAGGACTGTGCTCCCACCATAGGCTCCTTCTTGCTTCTTCCAGCTCTGGGTGGCCCCAGGCATGCCTTGGCTTGTGGCCACATCCCCCAGTCTCTGCCTCTGTCTTTGTATGGCTGTCTCCTCTATGTCTCAAACCTCCTTCTGCCTTTCTCTAACAAAGACACCTGTCATTGGATTGAGGGGCTGCCCACCCCAAATGCAGTATCTCACCTCGAGACCCTTAACTAATTGCATCTCCAAAGACCCTATTTCTAACCAGGTTCACACTCCCAGGTTCAGGGGCCACCCTCAGCCCACCACACACCCCTTCCAAGCCTGGAGTGGTCTCCAGCCTGCATCTGCCCAGGGTCCCCTCTGCAGAGCCCCATTGTCTCAGGCAAACCATCTGTCTGCCCCGATCACTCATGGAACTGCATTTTTGATTGCTTGTGACACGCCTGTACCCTCTCTACACCACGGGTGCCTCGAGAGGGAGCACGACGCTTTCGTCTTCACTTCTCCACACAATGCCCAACTCAGGGAAGCGGGCATGTGGGCAGTGGACGAGGGTGGGATGGTTCCCTGGCCCTGGGTGTATGGGGTGCCTTGCATGGCCAAATCCCCGTGAAGCAGGGGATGTACTTCAGGCTCCACGTGGCATTGACAAGCAGGCTGCCCTTGGCAAAGGCACTGTGGCGCCTCCATGGAGGGGACCCGGGCACAGATGCCTTGTCTAGCCGATGAGGGGAGCAAGGACCCAGGAGGGGAGGAGAGCACCCCAGGCTGCAGGTGCAGCATGTCTCCCTTGCCCCCACAGACATCGAGTACCAAGAGAACTTCTATGCCTGGAACACCCCAGGGGTTGGCAGGTTTGTGGTCTCCATGGCAACCTCTGGGTGCACCTACCTCATCCTGCTCTTCCTCATTGAGACCAACCTGCTGCGCAGACTGAAGTCCTTCTTCTGTGCCTTCTGGAGGAGGCAGACGTTGGTGAGTGGGGAGTGGGTTGGTGAGTTGGTGATTTGGGGATGCAGAGCAGGGACCCACACACCAGGGGGTTGCCTCTGCCTTCCTCTCTTCACCTGGCAGCTCATGCACCTGGGCAGCCCCTCCACAGTGGTCAGGCTTCCTCACCAGCATGCGAGTCCTCAGCGCCCAGCATGGTCAGAGCCATAGTGCACCATCAGCACTCATGGCCTGAGGAAGGGAACCTGGCCTTCACCACTTACAAGGGCTGTCGAATTCCAAGTCCTGATGCTGAGGAGCAGTCTGCCTGGGGCCATCCTTCTCAGCAGAGACGGTACTCAGGGCCACCCAGTACCCAGAGGAGGGAGACATAGGGCCCTGATGGGTGCTCCACACATTTATCACATGTCTATAAAAACATTCAGTCAGTCCAGGTACAGTGGCTTGTGCCTATAGTCCCAGCTAGTTGGGAGGCTGAGGTGGGAGAATTGCTTGAGCCAGCAATTTGAGGCTTCAGTGAGCCATGATTGGCCCACTGCATTCCAGCCTGGGAGACAGAGTAAGGCCCTGTTTCTTAAAAAGCAAAAAGAAAACAAACAAAAAAGTTCATTTTTTCAGATATATTTTCAGCCTCCATCCCCTCCCTCAAACAAACAAAACAAATCTGTTGACATTGCACTGCACAAATAGATTAACCCAGGTAAATCAGCTTCTTTAAAATATTAAGACTTCTCTAAAGGGGAGTTTTTCTCCATGTATTAAAATCTTTTACATCCCTCAGCAGGGTTTTGGTTTGCTCCATGAGTCTTGCACAGTGCTGGTTCCTCAGGTAGTCTATCTTTCCTGGATGCTAATTGGACCCCAGAAGGCCATGCGTGTCTTCTGTACAAGATTGGAGTAGCATATGTGGGGCCTGAATCATGGCGAGAAGCCTTGGAGACCTGGTCCCACCAGAAACTCCCATTTGACCCCTGCCCCAACCCTTCTCCCAGGGAAGAGGGCCTGGGTCCACTCGTGTGGTCTTTGTCTTAAAAAATTAGACAGAATTGTACACCCGGATGTCCGTACTTCCTGAGGACCAAGATGTGGCAGATGAGAGGAGTCGCATCCTGGCCCCCAGCCTGGATTCCCTGCTTGACACCCCTCTGATTATCAAGGAGCTCTCCAAGGTACTGCCACAACAAGGGAGGGCCTTCCTGCCCCCAGGCCAGCCATGGGTTCTGCCCCACACCAGAAGCAGAGGGCTGTTCTGGTCTGTTCCCAGCCCCCCCATTCTGGTGTTTTCCTTCGGGTGCCTCCAGGTGTATGAGCAGAGGATGCCCCTACTGGCGGTGGACAAGATCTCCCTCGCAGTCCAGAAGGGGGAGTGTTTCGGCCTGCTGGGCTTCAATGGGGCCGGGAAGACCACGACCTTCAAAATGCTGACTGGGGAGGAGAGCATCACTTCTGGGGACGCCTTTGTTGGGGGCCACAGCATCAGCTCTGACATCGGGAAGGTGGGTGCAGCCAGGGAAGTGTGGGGGCTCCTGGGTGCAGGGATGGAGCTGGTCTTGAGCTCATAGTGGTTAGAGCACATGCTTGTGGGTAGCAGGACAACTGACTGGGCCAGGGCTAAGCAGGTGATAGGGAGGAGAGTGATGGGTGCCAACACCGCGAGCCCTGAGAGGTGCATTTGCCATTACCACTGAGAGAGGTGCAACCTCTGCCCAGAGGCCATTTTTTGTCCAGCCAACTTGGGTGTGGTTTTAGAGGCCTTGTTAGTGAAGGTACAGAAGTGAAGTACCCAATCCAGTTACCCCCACATTGGGCCAGACCCCACAGGTTCCCCAGAGAGGAAGGATGAACCAGGGAACCTCAAGGAAGGCCCCAACAGAGCGGGGGCAATAGAAAATCAAGAAGCTTGGACCTGAGAAGTGGCAAAGTCCCCTCCTGAGCTGGCGGCAAGAGTTCTGGCCTGCAGGGCCCTCGGGCTGAAGCACACTCAGGCCCTCTCCAGAGGAAGGCCTCATCCTAGGCCACAGAGCCTCCCTTAAACAGCATTCCAAGGCCTACAAGCCACATACAGCAAAGAAAGGAGAGGGTGCCATAATGAGAACCCACAGACACAAGGCCCCACAGTAGGAACAGACCCACAGACTTCAGATTTGTGGTTGTTAGGCCCATATCATAAAATAAGTACCACATTTAAGGAAATAAGTGATGCAATTGGAATTACATGCAGGGGAGAGAAAACTGTATATGATCTAGAAACCGAGTGAGAGAAGTCCTCAGGACATTTCATCTGAGTTCTAGAAGGAAAGGAGAGAGAGTCGGGGAAGGCAACAGCCCGAAAGATCTTGGCTAAGACTTTCCCCAAACTGATTAAAAGCAGCTTCTGGAAGCCTAAGGGACCAGGGAGGGTAAAGAAAAGGAAATCCAGTCTGGAATCCATGGGACCCAGGCACTCCTGCCCCCATCAGCTGCCCAAGGCAGCAAATGACAAGTCGGGCAAATGACATTTGGTGCGCCCATGTGCCCTGGGAGGCCACGTGGCATCCTGGCTCTTCTGGGTGGCCACTTGCACAGGGATCAGCTGCTGTGCCACCTGAATAAGTGACGCTCACCAGGTCACAGAGCCTCCCTTAAACAGCATTCCATGCTGGGGACAGGGGCAGGGGCCTGAGACAGGGCTGGGGATACCAAAGACTTGTGCAGACAGGAAGTGTCAATGCTGATGCCAGCATACTTTCTCAGAGGCGAAGCAAGGCCCCAGCACATTGGGTGTTTCTTATGTACCTAGGAGTGAACGAGCAGGTGACTGGCTCTGAGCCATGCAGTCTGGCTTCTATGCAAAATTTGTGTGGTGACCACTTTGTGTAGCCAGCAAAACCATTCTTACACCAGCGTGACCCCATGGCTGACCCCTGGCTGGCCCATCTCTCACCTCAGCGTGGGGCCTGGAGGGCGCATCTTAGAGCAGGTCTGGGAGCCTCCTGAGCCAGCCAAGTCCTTCCGTGTGCCCGTTGATACACTGCTCAGCCAGCTTCAGCTGTGGGCAGCCACAAGGACCTGTGCACAGTCCCATGGATACCCCTGGACACACATGGGAAGAGACAGAGACGGGTTTAGGGATGGACACCATGGAAAGCAGTCCCTGTGGTGCTCTGGAGGAAGGAGGCTCTGCTTCCGACGTGCCTTCCTCCTGGACTGCATTCTGACCCCAGGTGCGGCAGCGGATCGGCTACTGCCCGCAGTTTGATGCCCTGCTGGACCACATGACCGGCCGGGAGATGCTGGTCATGTACGCCCGGCTCCGGGGTATCCCCGAGTGCCACATCGATGCCTGTGTAGAGAACACTCTGCGGGGCCTGCTCCTGGAGCCACACGCCAACAAGCTGGTCAGGACATACAGGTGCGACCTGTACCCAGCCCTGCCCCCTATGGGAGATGCCCTCTCAGGGTAGAGTTGGGTCTCCGTAGCATAGAGCTGGGAGGACTGAACATGTCAGCAACCTGAGCGCCCGCCCATGGCTCCAGGATTGAGCAGGAGTTTGGCAGCATGACCCAGGCAGCGTCAGGGGAGGGGCTGACTTGTGGTTCCTGCCACCTGGAGACAAAGCTGTCAAGGCCCCTGTCAGGCCCCCTTGAGCTCTATGTGGTGGGCTTTCCAGGCACGCTCACCTGCTTCATCCTCACGGGGGTGCTCTGCACTTGCTGGGCACGGGCCTCTGCTGGGATGCAGGGAGCCAATGCCAATGTTCAGCCTTGCCCCTCCCTGCACCCTCTGCCCCCAGCGGGGGTAACAAGCGGAAGTTGAGTGCTGGCATCGCCCTGATCGGGGAACCTGCCGTCATCTTCCTGGACGAGCCATCCACAGGCATGGACCCCGTGGCCCGGCGCCTGCTCTGGGACACCATGGCACGAGCCCGCGAGTCCGGCAAGGCCATCGTCATCACCTCCCACAGGTAGAGCCTGGGGCTGTGCAGGTCGTTGGAAGAGTCAGAACTAGGTGGGCTAGGGAAGAGCCAGGTGGACAGGAGATTCCCCAGGCTCTGCTTGTGAGCCACACTCTGCACACGGGAATCAGAAACGGCCTGGTCTGGGCATTGACACTTCCTGTCTGCACAAGCCTTTGGTATCCCCAGCCCTGGCTCAGGCCCCTGCCCCTCTCCCCAGCATGGAGGAGTGTGAGGCCTTGTGTACCCGGCTGGCCATCATGGTGCAAGGTCAGTTCAAGTGCCTGGGCAGCCCCCAGCACCTCAAGAGCAAGTTCGGCATCGGCTACTCCCTGCGGGCCAAGGTCCGAAGTGAAGGGCAGCGGGAGGCGTTGGAGGAGTTCAAGGCCTTCGTGGACCTGACCTTTCCAGGTATGTGCTGGCCCTGGCAGCGCTAGCTGGGTGGCCCGGGGCCCCTGACTCGGCCTCTCCCAGCTCCTGCGCAGAGCATCTGTGCCTCGCCCCAGCCAAGTCCCATCTCCTCGACTCTTGGGATGAAGGCCCTGGTTTCGTGTGCTCAGGCTGCCCCCCAGTCTGGCCCTCACAGGGTGCGATCTCTCCACTGTGCAGGCAGTGTTCTGGAAGATGAGCACCAAGGGATGGTCCATTACCACCTGCCCAGCCACAACCTCAGCTGGGCAAAGGTGAGTGCAGTCCTTGGGGGCCCCCACTGGCACATGTCAATGAAGTCCCTTCAGAGGTCTCTCCGTGAGGATTCCTGGCTCTTTCCATTTCCCCTCTAACACTCACCCTAATACCTGCTGGGTTTTGAGCTGTACATCACAATATTGGAGTTGGAAGGAGTTCAGTGTAAACAGGAAGCTGGCCCAAAGAAGCAACATGGCTTGCTCAAGGTTGTCCTCTGAGCTGGGAACAGAGCCAGGAGGAAACTGAGCACCGCCTCTGCCCTCTCCTGCTTGTTTCCCACAGCCAGCGTCCTCTCCCTGAGCACACGACTGACCTCCAGGGTTGACTTCTTGCTGAGGTCCTAGGGCAGGATTTGGGGACCTTGCCTGCCCCCTGTTGCTAGGGCACTCCCACTTCCAGCCAAGAAGCCTGGGCCTGGCCTCCTACAGCAGTTTTCCTGTTTCCTAAGGCCTTCAGTATTCTGGAGAGAGCCAAGGAGAAGTTCAGCGTGGATGACTACTCCGTGAGCCAGATCTCGCTGGAGCAGGTCTTCCTGGGTTTTGCCCACCTGCAGCCGCCCACCGTGGATGAGGGGCGATGAGGAGAGGCCGTGTGGCGCAGGTGGGGACGGACAAGCTGTGTGCACTGTGCTTCCTCCCCCTCCAAGTTTATCTTATGCTTTCTTTTTAATCACTTTTTTTCTGTGATGGATATGAAAAAGTCAAGGCAGTATGCACAGAATGCACCACATGTCGGGGCTGCAGCTCCGGAATCAGCATGCGAACCTTCACTTCTGAAGGCCCACTCTGGAAGTCACACTCCTAGACCCATGGTGGCCAGGTGATTTGTGTGGGTCACCCAGGGGCTTTGGGTAGAGAGCTGTCCCTGTAAGGGAGTACGACTGAGCTGGGGGTTGAGTTTCTCCAAGTACCCATTAGAGAGAGGACCTGGTGACGTGTCTACATTGACATGTGCCATGGAGCAACCCTGGAGAGGAAACAGGAAGCCAGCCAGGATGAACTGCAGCAAAGTCCCCAGGCTGCCAAGAACAGACAGGAAAGCTGCAGATCACCATCCACGAAGGGAAGGTGCTGGCTGTGACCAGGCGCTGAGGTCTTAATCTCCAGCACAGCCCTGGAGGCCTCCAGAAAGTGCTGCTCCTTAGGACGTGGATGCCAGGCCAGGCCAAGCTGACCCCGAGCCAGGCATCGTCCCATGAGCACCTTCCAGAAGTAGCCAGCCCAGGGAGGGAATGCGGCCAAACTTGAAGCACAGTCCTCTGTTCCCAGCACTGCGCCTTCAGGAAGTCACCAGCCCCAGGACAGGCAGGGACCACTACAGGGCCTGGGTGGCTGTCTCTGGAGAATACACTGACCACATGTGACTCTGTCGAGAAAATAAAGGCTGAGGGAACACGATCACAGTCTGTGCCATACATGAGGGGGGTCACAGGGCTCAATCACTCACCCACAGTCCAAACATAAGGCTCTCCTTTCAGGTTTTAGACAGGAGCAGGAGCTCGCTTTTCCCAACTGGGAGGACCTGAGGTGAAGGAATGGGTCCAAAGCACAAATGAAAAAGCCAAATGGATACATACCCAGTGACAGAACTCAGTCTCCAACCAGGGAAAGGCACACAGTGTTGATGTGGGAGGCACAGGCCTGGGTGGGCAGGAGGCGTCTGACTCCAGGGCCTCCTATGGGCATTAAGCCACTTTCCAGAAGATTCTTTTTCAGCATCAGCTCCCTTTTATTTACACACTATTATTATTATTATTATTATTATTTGAGTTGGAGTCTCACTCTGTCACCCAGGCTAGAGTGCAGTGGTACACTCATGGCCACTCCAGTGTCAACCTGCTGGGCTCCAGCGATCCTTCCGTCTCAGCCTTCCAAGTAGCCGGAACTACAAACACGTGCTACCACGCCCGGCTAATTTTTTTTTATTTTTTGTACAGACAGGTCTCGCCAAGATGCCCAGTCTGGCGCAGTATTATCTTTTATGGTGATTTGACTCTGCATTTTACATCCCCTCAGAATTCAGAGTTTTGGAAAAAGCTTGTTTTCATCACTTTGGTTCTTTTGGAACCATTTCAAATCTGTGTTTTTATCAATAGCCTGTGGAAATTTATGAAAGCTGCAAATTGTTCCCAGTTTTGTTACCTTTAAAATTCTTTAATCTATCACTTAGTTCCATCTTATAAAAAATGAATGTAGGGGTGGTTGTGGTCTGAACACTGCCCAAGATAACAGGTTTGACATGAGCCACTCTGGTCCCACAGCCTGTTGGCAGGTGCTGTGCAGCCTCCGGGTCTGGCCAAGGGCTGAAAGGAGGGACAGAGATCAGCGCATGGGTCACCTGGCCTCACATCCACAGCCCTTCTGCAGGGTATCCTTGGACTTGGTTCTAAGCCCATGTTAGGGATTTAAGAACATGTCACTTTCCCTTTTGATACCATAGAAAAGGGTTGAGAGGCAGTTAGGACCAAAGCCCAAATGAGGTGCACACACGTGCAACCAGCGTGCACGGACAAGACAAGCGGGCAATATCACCCTCCCAAGGGCAGGATACTCCAGTGGCTCTTTACATTCCTAATAGGAAGATGACCTGCAGCTAAGAAGGGGATGAGGCAGGCACAGCCAAGGTCACTGCACGGGGACCGGGAGGGCAGGGGCAGTCGGGAGAGTCTAGAGGACTGGGGGTTTCTATAGGAGAGCCCAGGAGCATCGGGAAGGATCCCCCAGCATCCCCAGGGATGTCTTTGAGGCCACTGGAAACTCAATGCTGGAGCCGAGTCATGGGGTGTCTTGAGGAGCCAGGACTGAAGCACAGGATCCACCCCCAGGGTTTTGTTTGCATTGTGACAGTTCCAAGCCCACGGGAGGACAGGGAGCAGAAGCCATGGACCCAGGGATGAGAGTCTGGCCTGCTTTGTGCAGCCCACTCATGCTCACTTTGTAGCCCACACAGGCCCAGGCACTCTCTGCAGATGCTGTTCCCAAACGAGGCTGATTCCTGCCCTGCTCCCAGCTCAGTAGGTGAAATGAGACCTGGGAGACAAGGCTTTGCAGCACCTGAGTGTTCTGCCCCCATCCTGTCCGGTCCAACAGTGTGGCTCAACTGAAACACTCAGACAATGGTCACTGCACCCAGAACTCAGGGAGGGCACTGGGGGGCTGGGGAAGACCCTGCTGTGGGGCAAACCCAGACTGAGCCCCTCCACTGCCATCCTAGGTTTAAAGGGAAGCAGAGGGTGCAGGCAGGCTGAGGCAGCGAGAGTCACAGTCAGGGGACCCACCCTCAGGCCACAAGTACAGGCTTGCTGCATGTTATCAGAAAATCCTTTTCACAGTGGTTTAAAAATGACGTTTATTCCTCAGCTGTGTACAACATCCAGAGAAGGCAGTCCAGGCTCTGTCACCTTCAGAATTTCAAGTAGCCAGGCTCCATCCACCTGCTCTGCCATCCTGCTGTGGGGCTCCCTCCCAAGGTCTTTCAGGGTCTGGAATCAGCAGGAAGCGGGGGGGGGGGGGGGGGGAACTCAGCTGACCTGAAACCTTCAGACAGCTCCTGGATGTTACTGGCTTATGTGCCTGGTCTTCCTCATAGCATGTGGCAACACCAGGTTCAGGGAAACCCAGATGCTAGGACCGACAGCAGGTTCCACAATCACAGGGCAGGATCTGTGTACTCTAGGAGGCAGTCCCCATCCCACCCTGTACCCACCTGAGCTGATAAGACTCCATCTCACTCAGGAAACACCCAGGAAGCAAAATGGTCACACCCTAGGCCTGCCCCAGGTCCTCCATGGAATGCCCTGGCCCTCTGGTTGCGGGGACTAAGAAAAGCAAAGCAGGTTGGTTGCAGTGTCTCACATCTGTAATCCTAGCACTTAGGAAGGCTGAGGAGGAGGATCACTTGAGGTCAGGAATTCAAAACCAGCCTGGACAACATAGCAAGACTTTGTCTCTACCAAAAAAAAAAGTTTTTAATCAGGTAGGCATAATGAGCTGTAGTCTTAGCTACTCAGGAGGATAAGGTGAGAGGATCACGTGAGCCCAGGAGTTGGAAGCTGCAGTAAGCTGAGACTGTGCCACTGCACTCCAGTCTGAGTGTCAGAGTAGGACCCTGCCTAAAAAAAAAAAAAAGCCACCAGGATGGTTTCCTGCTGGGCAAATTCCATTGCAGATCTCTAGCCCAGGATTTTAGGTGGAGCCCTGGGGTGTCACCTGAGTTCTGAGGCTCCAGGCCTGGTTCTGAATGCAGCTGGCAAGACAGAGGCAGGAAGCCCAGCGACATAGGGTGAACTAAGGCCAGACAGAGGACCCAGGCCCAGCAACATGCTGCCTGGGAATGACCATACACATGGGGGCCGAAGCTGGTCTGCCTCCACCCTCCCAACCTGGCCCCAGGGCAGTGTGACGTGACACCTGCAGGGAGCACCTAGGGGTATGGAGAGAGAATTCTGCCAGGCCAGCCAGGGGCTAGAACCACAGCCAGGCCAGCTGTTGCTGCCCCATCCGAGGAACACCTCACCCAGCTACCACTAGCTCAACCCTGGGGTCAGCATGAGGCTTATGGTGTTAGCTGGACCTTGGGACCCCCAGTCCCACACAAGCCGGTCCATGTGAAGGCAATGCCTGTCGAGAGCCTGCCAGGTTGCATTAAAGGCCAGAGCCTCCAGCAGGCAGAGGCTGTGTTCAGCATGGAGATGGGCCACTCTGACCGGGCTGCTCACCCCAGAACATCCCTCCCGCCACACTGTCCACACCCTAGCTCAGGTCTGACCCAAACCCTAGGATGCTGGGAAAGCTCTTGAGCCACTCCCCCACAGAGGAGCTGCCCACAGTGAGTGGGGCTACAGGCTGCCTGAGAAGAAAGAACAAGGCCTCCTCCTAGTCACACAGGCCCCATCAGCCCTTCTGCACCTCCTGGGGTGGGCAGGAGTCCCCTCCTCACCTGATGGGACTTCATGACTGGGCTTCAGGCAGTGAGGAGGCTGAAGCAGTGGGGTCAGGCCCGGGGAGCGGGGGCCCTGCCTTCCTTCCTCAACACACTGGACTGCCCAGGCCCCGCTCCTGGGGCCCAGCCCACACCCCAGACGCTGGCATCAGATGCCTCAGGGTCGGAGAAACTCCATGTGAAACAGCTGCTGCTGGCACCAAGTCTGGACAACACCACAACCTCGCAGAGGCTTGTCCAGTACATCAATTCCTTGTCCCGCCTCCAGTGCTCAGCCAGCACCCCCCACCCAAGAGGCACCCCAAATGGACGGCTCAGGTGCATGATCCTTGACCCTCCTGGCAGCAATGCACATGTGGCCTTGAGAATGAAGAGAGGCACAGGCTCCCAAGCCCACCACTCAGCAGCCCCACCCCTGGGAGAGTCCCCACGTGCCTGTGGAGGAGCCCCAGGCCCTGACACCCCCCCCAAGAGATGCAAACCTGGAGCCCAGGAGGACTCTCCCAGCTGCCCGAGCTCATCCCAAACCAGCACCTGGCTGCCCTTTCAGACCCCGCTTGACCTCCAGACAGGCCAGCCAGTGTCCTCCCAGCCCCACCCTCCTCAGACAGGCGTCCATCCGGCCTTGGTGACTGGCCCCTCAGCAGGCCGCAGTTCCTCTTCTCATGACCCTCCTAAGGTCACAGGTCATCACCTTCTCTTCCACCTGGCTGGGCCACATCTGCACTTGGCAGATGGGTGTTAGCAATGGGTATAAGTGCTTTCTTGACCTGATTTACAAGGGGCCACAATGCCTGTCCAAAGTTCCTGGTGGCCCACTGTGACCTCCACCACAACCCAAGTTGTCCCTGACCCTCTCAGTATTCCAGGCCATCAGCTGCTGAGAGTGGGCACTGCAGTGGCTATAGGACCCACAGAGGATGAAGGCAGGGAGAACATTCTGCCTTCACACAGGCATGTTCTCAAAGTTAGAGCAGCCCCAAATTGTCAACAGGTGACCCTCAGTTCTGGGAAAGCAAGGAACAGGGCTCAGGGCACTGGCCAGAGCCCACAGGATATCTGTGGTGCATGTGGCCCTGTCCACAGGAGCCCGGCCCTTCTGCCTCCGGTAAACCAGGGCCAAAGACTCCCGAGGTTCCCACAAGCCCCAGCTCCGGTGCCCTTAGCATCCTTGGTCTTAGCAGGCTGGCTTTGGGGCTGGGGTGGAGAAGCCAGAATTCCTGGAAGTATAGGGCTGGGAGCGCCAGAGTTTTATTTTCTTACATTTCTTCTAAACATGTTTCTGTTGATCCTCAAAATGGCAAAAGCCAGGATGCTCAATTCTTTATTTTGTTTATTTCTTTTGATTTGAAGTCTTACTCTGTCGCTCAGACTGGAGTGCAGTGGCACACTCAGTCAGCGCAGCCTCAACCTGCTGGGCTCCAGTGATCCTTCCACCTCAGCCTTCCAAGTAGCTGGA
>NW_007113788.1:151126-164615 GCF_000164805.1 Carlito syrichta | reverse complement strand
CCTCAGCCTCCCAAAGCGCTGGGATTACAGGCTGAGCCACCAAGCCCAGCTGATGCTCAATTCTTAAAGCTCGACAGCTGATAGCATATTTGACAACAAAAACTGGTAATATTTAGAAACAAATGCGATTAAATCCATGTCTGAATAAATCACGCTCTTAGATTTGGTATAAAATGTGTTCAAGCTTATTTTCAGGCCAAGTTAAATTACTTCAGAGCATCCAAAAAAGGCATGGGGAGGTGCTGCCAGCCCAGCTGGATCCCCTCGTGAGGGGTCACCAGGCTGCCTCCTCCCCTGCAGGAGTGTCAGTGCTACCCTAGGCACAGACTCTGGGTTTGGGGTCCTTCAGGAACCTTGCTGACCACTGGGCTCCACTGCCACCTTGGTGAACTCCACAAGCTTGACTGTCAAGGCTGCCCATCCCCCAGCGCCTCTCTTGGGGCCTGTCCCCAGGACAGGGAGGGGCTAAGGCCTCTGAGGGGGTGCCCTTTTGTTCCACTTACCCCTTCAAACCTGGCCACAGCAGATGTTGACAGTAACGCAGAGAATGTAACATATTCTAAACATCACTCACATCAAAGCTAAGTTCAAGGAGGTTACATCAAATCTAAGTCCAAGGACCAGACTAACTGGGCCTGCCAACCGCCTCCACAGGAGTGCACTGGTGACACAGTGGAACAGACTTGGGAGGTGGCTCTTCCTCCCAGCTGACTTTTGTCCCCAACTCCTTGAACACCCTTCAGCCCAGGATCAAGGGTCAAGAGCACACCTGACACCCCTGGACAGGTCCAGTCCATCAGGTACTGGCTGGAAAAACCCTGTAGGGAATTCAGCAGCCATCCATCCACCCCGCTCACCACGCTACACCCTGGACTCTTTCCTGTCCTGCACTCTGACATCTGAAGTCTCCACATGATGTTGAGGCCTTCTTCCAAGAGATCGGCTTGGGTCTGTTCCCTTCTCCCTTCCTTGCTGCCACGAAGCTGCTCAATGTGTGAGGCTGAGTCACCTTGGTTCCTTCCACAAACACTCAGGTCAGCGACTGCTTGCAGGCACAGAGGGGACTGCAAAAGGCACAGCAGTTAACAAAACCCGCAGACACTCACCCTCTCAGAGCCGGGTGTTAGTCCCACCAGCTTTCTGTACCCTCACCCCCTCCTCCATCAGTGCCTTCCTATCCGGACCCTCCACCGGCTGCTGAGATGCAGCCTCAGCACCGTACCGTGCACATCCTTCAGGTCCCCAAACTGCTAAATCAGCCCGGGCCTCCCTTCCCTTCGTCCAACGAACCTCGGCGCCTTTGCACCTGCTGCTCCCTCTACTGGCTGTGCCCTTCCACTAGGGTCTCAGTTGCAGTGTCTCCTCGGAAATGCCTCCCCTTTTGCCCCTTATCTTCTAGCCTGCCTCAAGCTCCTCGTTCTTTCTGGCCGCACTGCCCGCCTACCGCGCCCACCCGGCAGAGATTTGCCAGCGCAGAGGCCGCGTCTACGCAGTCACCCGCACCCCTCCCGTGGATTTTGACCGCACCCCGCACTGGCCCATCTCTCTGAGCTGTCTGCGCCCAGCGGACCACCACAGTCAGCTGCATGAGGCCGAAATACCAGGTGCGCCCCAGCTACAACCACCCTGCCGCCCTAGGCTCGGCCGGGCCAGAAGCCCAGCGTTGGACCCGCGGTGGGCCCAGTGCGCATGCGCATGGAGCCCCGCCGCACTGACGGGCGAGCTGCTCACTCGGCGCAGACCCTGCAGCCCCAGCTGGCTGCCAGTGCGCCCGCTCCAGCAATCGCGGAACTGGACCCAGGAAGTCCCAGAGACTTCTCCATGCGGGAAACGCCGTAAGCGCCCACGCGGCTTTCCACAAAAGGTCTTGGCTCTTTAACACGCCCCCGCTCGCGCCCATTGGTTGAGGGGTTTGGCGTCGTGCCCATTGGCTGAGGGGTTTGCCGTCATCACTGCACGCCGGATGACGGCGTCTTCCCGCTCCTTAGTGCTGACGACAGAGCGGCGCGGTCCTGAGACTGAGGAAAGCGGGAGGAGGTGGCGGCGGCGGGAAGATGTAAGTTGGGGCGGAATCCGACCGCATCCGAGCTTCGGGAACTACTCGCTAGACCTGGCGAGGCGCATCGTGAAGCCTACCCGCTCCTCAGGCCCGCGGTGCTGCGGCGGCCCGGCTACGCGAGGCGGGCTCCAAAGAAAAAGAGTGTGGCCTAGGGCGGGCGGAACGGGAGATGTCTAGGCCGTGGCCCGGAAGTGGTCGAGGCCTCAGCGGACGGAAGGGCGCCCCCACTTCGTTCGCTCGGTGGCGGCCCAGCCAGGCTCGTGGGACTCAGAGCAGCAGGGTGAGCGGCCTCCGCCCTTGGGGCCTCCCGCTGACTGGGAGACCCCGGCCCTCAACGCCAGGCCCTGCCCTGGAAGCCCTTGCGGCTTGGCGCCGGGACTGGGGAGTCGTGAGTGACCCGGACCCGGAGCGGCGAGGTCGGCGTGTCGGGCCCATGCCGGCGGGCGCGGAGTTTCTTTGTGGGATGCCCTGGAAGGCAGGCTGATCCTCCCTCCGGGGTCATTAATTCAAACATTCACTCCTCGAACGTTTACCGGGCTCCTGTGTGCCGTTCTCGGCGCTGGACCTCGGGGATACGGCCCAGTGTGGACCGAGCTCAATTTCACGGGTTATCCCAGAAGGGTGGATGCGGGAAGATTGAGGTGATGGAGGAGAGACGCGGAGTAGGCGGTTTCTATCTTTGTTAGGTATTTCCTGCCTGAAGTGTACTTTTAAGCTGGGAATCTCTGAAGATTTGTGCTGAAATGCCATTTCCTCGAGATTTAACTAATTGTTTTCTCCTCTCTTTGGCTGTTGCACACGCACCTTTCCGGAGGATGCGGGAGGTAACCAAGGTCCTAAACTAGTACCTGAACTTGTGAACAGAGAACCTCAGCCTATGGTTTCTAGCTCTCGACCACACTCAGCAAAGCGTTCACTTATTCTGTGGTTCTTAATTGCTAGAGTGCTTAACCGGTGGTGCTTGACTTCTCAAAGTACATTCGGGCAGATCTTTAAGACTTGGGGGGGGGGCTGGAAACTGCGTGTGTGACCCCCCCACTCTAGTTCTGCGCTGCCAGTTGAGCATATGAAATACAGCTAACTAAAACTCTGATGTTAAAATGCATACAAATTTAGAGAATTTACTGTGAATAAAAGTAAACCTTTATTAGTAAGTTTTTATATTGATTGTATGTTGGAAAGATAATATTTGGATGTTTGTGTCAGATGTTAAAAATTAACTTCACCTGTTTTTGTGATTTGGCTCCAGGGGAATTTCAGGTTATTCTTGGAGCTCATGACCTATTTTTATTGGACATTGCTGCTCTAGGTGATCCCCCGGAGTGTGGGTCCAGGAATCCCTGTTAACATTCAGAAATTCTGTGTTAATTTGAAGACAGTATGGGGAAGGAATCTCCATATGTGGACAAACAACCCTTCTAATATTAGCTAACATTTATTGAGCCTTATGATTAATGGCCTTGATAATTAAAGGTTGGAACTGTAATTGTCACAGTATTGATGATGAGAAACCTCAGAAACAATAAGTGACCTGTCAAAAGATACACAGCAGACCCTCAACTCAAACCCAGGCATACTGACTCCAGACTCTTAACATCTGAATTATATTCACTGATTATCCAAGGACACTAATTTGATCAGGTACTGCCTGCTGGGTGTTTATAAAACATACCTTATGTTTTAAGGCAAAACATGTTGAAAAGATTTTACAGCCCTGAAAAAGAGCAGCGAGGGTGATAGTCTGCTCTCTTTCCCTCTCATTTGACTGTCCAAAACTGGGTGCTCTTTCTTAGGTCAGAACGTGCATTCAGCAGCAGGGCATACCACATTGGCAGGGATACCTCTGCACATGTAAACCCAGGACCCAGCTGCTGTGCTGTGCCCTCCTTATTTACAGGCTGTTAGAGAAGGAGAGGCCTGTCCTGAGATCTTTGCTTGCAACTCATGCACATTGTACAAAGCTCATTGGAAACACTGAGGGTGGCAATCTCTGGAAAACAGGGCATATAACTAACAGTCACTTCTTTTTGAGTAATTTGTTACCATTATCTGAGCAGATGCTGTATGCTAAATCATTACATGACATATAGTATTACCCAATTTCAGTGTCTCTCCCCCGCCCCAGCATCTTATTTCTGAAAAATTAAGAACACAGGAAGGTTGAAAGAATTGCAGTTAATACCCACATAACCACCATCTAGATTCTGTAAGTCACATTTCTGCTGTATTTGTTTTATCATGTTTCTGGCCGCCACCAATCTTTGTTGTGTCTCAAAGTAGATTACAGATTTGTGTGAACTTTCCCCTACACACTCAATATGTACATTATTAACTAAAGCACAGTATTTTCAATAACTACTTTTTAAATTATTATTTTAGTGTTCATGTGGTACATTTCATCTATTTGCACTTGGGTATTAAATGTTTTGATGCTGATACCGGTCATTTTTGAAATGATTTTTACTTCCATTTTCCAATGTATCCTAAAAGGAAACTACTGTAATAAAACAAGGTCTAATCCTATCTTGGGAGCCACACTCAAACTAGATTTTTCTCTGTTCTGCATGCAAGTGTGGTGCTGTATTATTTTGAAAGGATTATAGAGAGCTCATTGCCAAGCTTACAAGCCAAAGCTGATATTGGACAACCTATAAGATAATAGTGGTAGGTGCCACCACCTGATCCACCTTTTTTAAGAAAAAGACAAGCTGAGGTGACAATTCTACCTGTACCTCCTGTGAGGGTAGAGACTCCTCCATGAGGAAATGGTGACTGTCCCCTACTTGTTCCTGGCTGTGTGGGTGCTTGTTGCTTATTGTGTTCCCTTGCTGCTTTCTTGTGTACTCAGCTTTTTACTGCAAAGTAGATTTGTTGCCTTGCCAATTCGTTCACTCTTTAAATCCTTTTATCTTGTTATTAGGCTGCTCTTTGGCGTAAATTGCAATCGATTAGGGATCGTTTCTCAGAATCAAGTTAGAAGTGAGAGTTCAGATAAGTGAGGCCGCCATTGCTGCTTTGAACACCTCAGAAGGGGAGAATGGATTTATCAGGAGTGAAAAAGAAGAGCTTGCTAGGAGTCAAAGAAAATAATAAAAAGTCCAGCACTAGGTAATCCTTCTGTAAGATTTTTCTAGTGCTATTTTGGGGGTGCTCATTGCCAGGGACCCTCAGAAAGGGGAAGACAGAATGTTCTGCATTCTGCAGTGTTTCCTAATATCACTGCTCTGGCCCTTCTGGATCCCCTCTTTTGGGTTGTGCTATTTCAGGGTTTGGTCAAAGGAGCATGTAATCTCATATTCTTCCTCACCATCCAGGGCTCCGTCTCCTACCAAACGCAAAGACCGCTCTGATGAGAAGTCCAAGGATCGCTCTAAAGATAAAGGGGCCACCAAGGAGTCGAGTGAGAAGGATCGCGGCAGGGATAAAACTCGAAAGAGGCGCAGCGCTTCCAGTGGTAGCAGCAGCACCAGGTGGGGCAGGCTGGCCTGAACCCTAGAGAGGACCCACTGTAGCAGCCACCCCCTCCTTCCCGCAGGGCTCTGTTTTAGAGAAAACCCTTGGATTGTTAGTAGAGACCCTAATTTATGGCAGACAGGTTTGGGGTTTGCTCTTATTATATGTAGAAAATAGTGTTTGGGTTTTTGTCCTTTACAGATACAGGGAATATGACGTTTGGGAACTCAGAATTGTCATTGGATTGTCCTAGTCTAGAGCTTATTTTTTTGCAGGTGAAAGCCAGCCAGAGTCTGTCAGCAGCCACTTTCCCAAGCTAAGTTGGTGGTTCTGACTTGTGCTAGACCCATGTACCTCCCGGGGGGGAGACTTCTGTGTAGGCAGAATATAGCCTATCCTCTCTGTCCTGTCACCTGCAACAGTGTGACACCTAGGGCTCTGGCTTGGGAGCAGGGGGTGGCTTCCCCACTGGGGAATGTAGTGAATTTGAAGATACCAGGAGAGCAGTGTCCTTGGGGGGTACAGGGTACATGCCACGCTTGGAGGAGGCAGATGTGCTGTACAACTTGCCTCTTGTTGTGACCCCCCCCATCTTGCCCTCAGGTCTCGGTCCAGCTCAACTTCCAGTTCAGGCTCCAGCACCAGTACCGGCTCAAGCAGCGGCTCCAGCTCCTCCTCAGCTTCAAGCCGCTCAGGGAGTTCCAGCACCTCCCGCAGCTCCAGCTCCAGCAGCTCCTCCGGCTCTCCAAGTCCTTCTCGGCGCAGACATGACAACAGGCGGCGTTCCCGTTCCAAGTGAGTGCCCACACCTGGGAACTAAAGTTTGCAGGCTGGGAGCTGTAAATGTGCCGTGCCTGTTGTCCAAGTAAAACAAAAGAGTCTTTCTGTTTTTATAGGGTTTCTGAGACAGGGAAATAGTCACACAGACTGGGTGCAGTTACCCACGCCTATAATCCCAACACTTTGTGAGACCGAGGCAGGAAAATCACTTGAGACTAGCCTGGGAAATATAGCAAGACCTTGTCGCTATAAAAAAAATTAGCCAGGCATAGTGGTGCACACTGTAATCCCAACTGCACAGGAAGTTGAGGCAGAAGGATCTCCTGAGCCCAGGAGGTCAAGGCTGGGGTGAACTGTGATCACACCACAGCTCTCCAGCCTGGGTGACAGTGAGACCCTGTCTCAAAAAAAGCAGATAATATCCCACTAAAAAAAAAATCTAGTCCAGTACATTTTGACTTAATGGAAATTTGTTGTTTCTGGTGTTTTGTTTTTTTCAATCAGATCCAAGCCACCTAAAAGAGATGAAAAGGAGAGGAAAAGGCGGAGCCCTTCCCCTAAACCCACCAAAGTGCATATTGGGAGGCTGACCAGGAATGTAACCAAGGTGAGGATCATAGGTCCATAAGGTGGGCAAAGGAGTGTGGGCAAGTAGGCCTTTGCCAGCGATTGAACTTAGCCTTTTGGACGACGAGTGTGGTGGTATATGGTTTGAGTAACACACTGATCAATTCCTATTAATGGACTGTTATTATATATACATCTCAGAGATTTACACCAAATTAGCACTGGTTCTCAAGAGATGGTAGAATGTTTTTATTCTACCAAGGTTCTGGTCGTTCTGTGATGAATCCTCTTTGACTTGTAAACAAGAAACTGGTAGGCGAGTCTTAGAGTGGCCCTTCTTTCTCTCCAGGATCACATCATGGAAATATTTTCTACCTATGGGAAAATTAAAATGATTGACATGCCCGTAGAAAGGATGCATCCCCATCTATCCAAAGGCTATGCATATGTGGAGTTTGAGAATCCAGACGAGGCCGAGAAGGCGCTGAAGCACATGGATGGAGGTGGGTGACCTGCCAGCACACGTCTGACCTCTCATCTCTGTCCTCTCAGAGACTCACTACCCCTGGGGACCCTCAGGACTGACTTCCAAACCTGGCTGCATTTCAACCCTTTTAGGATTCCAGTTCCTACTCCATGGGTGTGTGTTTACCAAAAATATGTTTTGGGAACACTAGTCTTGGGGGAAATCAGAAAATATGCATATATTAGCATTTTAAGAAATTTTCAATCCCTTAAAAGCTTAAGGATCAAATGAAGGTTTCTTATAAGAATATATTTGACTTTTTATATGAGAGTCATTGTTTCTGAGAGTTAGACATTTGCCATCATTTAGGCATGTTTAGTATTTTCCTCAGTTGATTTAATGAATTTATAAAATCTACCTATTTCTGAAACATTTGTATCTTTTAACTGTTGATAACATTTATAGCTGTTTCTATGTGGCAGAATGGTTTTAAAAGCATGTGAACCCTCGTGAATGGTTTTGGACAAGATTTTCATTTTGTCCTCTTCTAGTCAGCATTTTAAAGAATTATGGAGTTGTCTCTGCTCAGCTCCCCACTGCTCCAGCCAAGGCAACTGGGGGTGAGAACAGGCAGCCATCTGCTCTCTGGGCTGCCAGGTCTGTGTGGCAAGGAGAGTCTGGATGTCCCAGAACCTCCACGTCCTCTGAGGCCCTGTTATAAACTTTATAATAGCTTTGCCTTTTATATATACATATAATTGCTTTTGAGCTCTGAAATGCATTGGGAGCTTAGCACAAAGCATGGCTGTGTCACTCACCTCGGCTCTCGGCCATGTGAACCACACCTTTACTTTAGAGTCTGCCAATCATCTGGTATTTGACAGTCTGAGTACTTGCTAATAAACTATAAAAACTCTGGAGACATGGGTACATTCAGAATGGGCATGATTATAAACATGCCAGCTTCTCAAGATTCTGGTAGGGTTTTTTTGTGTCCTCCATACTTGTTCTGCATATCATTGAATGGTGTAAGTCTGAACTGTCTTGAGGAGATTGGAAGGAGTTGACCATTATTGGCAGCTAGCCAGCAAATGGATTTGTGTTTGTTGTTGTATAGTCAGTGCCATGAAATCCCTTGTTTGGGCTACCTTAGCCTGAGTCTACTTAAGTTGAGCCTCTTAACTATGTTCTGGACACATGTCCACATGCCTGAGTAAGCCCCCTGCTACCTTTGAAGTTACCTTGAGGATAGGAGTTGAAAAAAAAGAAGGGCTCTTGTACCTTATAACTTTCTTCTGGGACACAGAAGGGGCAGAGCTTGAGCTGTTGATACTCTCAGCTGTGGGCTGACCTCTTGAGGTCAGGGTATATGCTCCCCTGGGGTTCCCAGGTCTATGCTGCCTCCCCTCCTTTCCCGTGCTGTTTCCTACACATGCCTGGCATGTAAGTACTGTCTATATGCAAAGTCCCATCTGAGGCCTCTTATTCAGACTCTTAACACAAAGTCCCCAACATCTGAAACTTCTTTCGTGCTTTTCCCACTGGAGCCTCACCTCTTGGTAGATGGACGCTTTGATTCATCACCATGTTCTGGTGATTTTACTTCAGCTTATCCCCTGAATTCTTCCATTTCCCTCTTGTTTCATTTGATGTCAATTCATGCCCATCATGGTGCCACAGAAGCTTACTGATAGGTCTCCTCCTTCTCTGGGCCCCAGCTTCCCATTCTTGAAAGGGAAGCTCAAATGCTGATGCTCCCTTCATGGGCCCGTGGGAAGAGCCCCTGTCTTGTTCACCTGTCATCACTCCCCACTCTGTTTCCTTCTATGGCCAGTGTTTTGGGTCTTCACTTGAGTGGCATTTCCTCTGGGAGTCTGTCTTAACATGGAGATTAGCATCCCCTCTTAGGTTACATGCCCTCTTGTGGTTTTTTCCTGGTAAAACTTAAGTTGTGATGTGGCCATTTCTGTAATTATTTTATGTTTATCCTTGTCCCTCCCAGACTTGTCATGTTTACTGTGGCATGCCCATAGATGTTTGTTAGGTATTTTATGACTTGGTCCTTTTTTTCAACAGGGCAAATCGATGGCCAGGAGATCACTGCCACAGCTGTGCTGGCCCCCTGGCCTAGACCACCTCCCAGGCGATTCAGCCCTCCCAGGAGAATGCTACCGCCACCTCCAATGTGGCGCAGGTCTCCCCCACGAATGAGGAGAAGGTAAGCAATCTGTAGTTGCACTATGGACTGAGCAAGCCACACAGCTCATGTGACTGCAATGACTCTGGGACCCTTAATTCAGCCCTGCCTGCCCTATCCCACTATGTAGGGTGAGGGGTTGCAGAGAGTAGGTGGCCCTTCAGAGCCTGCTGGGGAAAGCAAGAGGGCCGTGGCTGCAGCTAGTGACTGGCAGAAGAGGCCCTAGAGTTGGCCAGTATTGCTTTGTGGGTCCAAGCAGTGATGTGGTGTGGCCAGGTACGGGCCCACTCCCCTCCTGGCTAAGAAAATAGTAAGGGTTAGGGGAGGAAGGAGGAGGTTTAGTGTCAGAGTAGTGGAACAGGATGATCCCCTTGGCAGAGGCCTCAGTTGGATCTTCCTGCCAGTGGTGTTGAGGTGCACCTTCCAGTCCTCAGGGGAGAGGAGGAAAGCCTGGGCCTGTGCCTGTGGTTCCAAAACACTCCTTCCTAGGAGCCCCAGGCAGTCACATCCGAAGGGACCTGTCCTAACTTCTAGTGTTGGGAAGTAAACTATAGAGAGATAACTGTTCCAGGAAGAAAGCAGCTTGCCCTCCGCCCGAGATACCTGATGTGGTTTCTCCTCTTCCTGCAGGTCTCGCTCCCCCAGGCGCCGGTCTCCTGTGCGCCGGCGATCCCGCTCCCCTGGCCGTCGCCGCCACAGGAGCCGTTCCAGCTCCAACTCCTCCCGATAAGCAGGCCTTGAAGCTCGTGCCCCGTGACTGACAGCCCACCCAGCTCAGTTGTGTCACTTTTCTAGCCAAAGGAGGATCAGTAGGAAAGGAAATCCCTCACCTGGGCAGGCTTCAAGGCAGCTGTTGAATATCTCCTCTGCTGGCCAGGCTCTCGCTGTAGAAGTGCTATTGGTTGGGTTGTGCCTGTCCAGATGCCTTCCGGTGTTGTGGTTAAAAAGCTCACCTGTTTCCATTTTCTGAGAGTCAGTTCAGTGACAAAGCCACCAGGGACAAGCAAGGCTGTGGGGAGGGGTGCAGTCGGTCAGTCTGGCTGTACCTTGTTGTGCTATGCAGTACCCTTCAGAAAGGGAGCCAGGCTTGAAGGGAGCCAGGCTTCAGTGCAGCCACCGGTCCTGCTCAGCCTAGTCTTCTGCTCCCTTGCTTCAGTCTTCTGGTGACCTCGTGGGTCCAGCACCCCTGAAGAGCCTCTCACTTTATAGTAGTTGCTGTAAATGGTTCTGTTGACGCACACACCCACACCCCTCAGCTTCCTTACTCTGAAATTGTTGAGCGAGGCGAGAGCCATCTCTGCAGGGTCATCACAGGGCTCCCTGTTGCACCTGCCATCTGTGGTGAGCTTGCAGGTTACCTTGACAACGTGTACATTGCTTTTTGGGGGCTTTTCTTGTACAGTCAGTACTATAAAATTTGTTTTGTTTTGTAACTTTGTAGCATTTTAGATAATATTGTGTTTGTACTTTGTTGTGTAGAGTGAAAGAATTGTGTTGAATAAATGTAGGATTGGAATGCAGATTGAGTACTGGGTTCACTGCCTCTTTCCTGTTCTTGAGTCCCCAGAACAGTTTGTTACTCCTGATCCAGTGACACCTCCAGGCATTCGGCCAGAAGAACTTAGGGTTCGTGTGCCCTGAGTGTTAGGCTGCTCCTGTAGTGGGCAAATGAAAGAATGTTTTTAATCACTTTAGCTTCTCAGAAAATTCAAATTCCTCCTGGACCTGTTTCTGACCAGAAACATGAATTTTATTTGCTGCTACATACACACACGGTGCCCAAAAATGTATACACAATTTAAGCAATGTTATGTACTGCTTTTTGAAGTTGAATTGAATTATGGTAGCAATGCGTGATATGCCATTTGCTCAAAAGATGGCATTAATCAAATGAATGCTAACATCACCATGAGACAGGTAGGACAGTCAAAGAAAATGGCAGAAGCATGGTTGTCGTTTGAGGAAGGCAAGACCATTTCGAAGTGGTATTTGAAATTGGAGAGCATTATGGAAGCACGACTGGTGGCATGAGTATTCAACAGAACCTTCAGCACGCCTGACAACACACATGGTCCTGTGTGTGATGTGCACAAGGGGGAAGATCCGGGAGGACTTGCTAGTTTGCTGTAATCAGAAGCATCTGGATGCTGTTGGTAACCTTGTAATTGCAGAAGTCAAGAGTGACTTGTATTCATCATTTGTTCCTGGTATATATTGAGTATTACGGTGTTAATACAGTTTTTTCCTATCTTAAAGTGTGTTTACTTTTTTTGGCACCCTCTGTGTGTATATAAAATATATAAATTTATTGATGTATAACTTTCTTTTTTTGAGTTGGAGTCTCACTCCGTCGCCCAGGCTGGAGTGCAGTGGCACGTTCACAGCCACCCCAGAGTGTTGACCTGCTGTGCTCAGGCAGTCCTTCCATCTCAGTCTTCCAAGTAGCCAGAACTATAAACATGTGCTACCACACCCAGCTAATTTTTTTATTTTTATTTTTTAGAAAGCAGGATTTATTGAGGAGACTGAATGGCTCCCACAGCGGGAGGGGACCTGAAGGGGTTGCCCTAATTTTTTTATTTATTGTAGAAATGAGGTCTTACCAAGTTGTCCAGGCTGCTCCCAAACCTGTAGCCTCAGGCAATCTCACCTTGGCCTCCCAAAGTGCGGAAATTTCAGGCTTGAACCACCTCACCTGGCCAGTTTTTTTTTGTTTTTTGTTTTTTTGAAGAGACAGAGTCTCGCTATCACCCAGACTGGAGTGCAGTGGTGTGATAATTCACTGCAGCCTTCAACTTATGGGATCAAATGATCCTTCGGTCTCAGCCTTCTGAGTAGTTGAGACTACAGACGCTGGCTGCCACCACCACACCTGGCTGATTTTTATTTTGTTTTTAGAGACAGTCTGACCATACTGCCTGAGTTGCAGGGATTATAGGCACATGCCACCATGCTAGGCTTATTATATTAGGTAGTTATTTTTCTACCTCAGTGAGTTTTGGACCAGGGACAGTGGCTCATGCCTTTAATCTCAGCACTTGGGGAAGCAGGAGGGTTGCTTGAGCCCAGGAGTTCAAGATCAGACTGGACAACATAGCAAGACCTAATCTCTATAAAAATAAATGAGTTTTGGCCACAGGGAAGAATTGGAAATACTTAAACTGATAAAGAATAAAGTTGGAACTGCTTCATGCTGTGTTGAGCTGTTACTGTGTTCATGCTGTGTTGAGCTGTTACTGCCCCAGAGGGTCCAAACAAGGCACCACACTAGACAGTACGAAGACCTGCCTACCCTCCCCGCCTCATTGCCCTGCCTGGTCAGGTAATAACCTTGTTCTTATCCTTTGGGGGTATTTCTCTATGCAGATAGAAACAGTGTTTAAGAAGTGCCACTGCAGTCCTGCAGCAGTGAGGGTGCCATGGAAGGTGCTGTCCAGTTTTTGTGTACGTGCCTTCTGTGGACAAGATGAGTGGTCTGTTATCAAACACCTAAATGACAGAAGGCAGGACTCCCCTCACGGCCCCCTCTTGTGTGGTGTTTAGTGCTCTTGTCTGATGGCTTTCCCTGCTCAGATGCTCCCACAGCGGAGTCCAGCCAGGAGCTTACCAAGGCCCCTCCTTATCACTTAAGCTTTCAGTTCATGTAAGCACCACCTGCCTTCGTGGTTTTTGATCCTTGGTCGGTGGACAGAACTGGCTGGGCCGAGTGCTCGGCGGTGGGTGGGGACAGTAGAGGGGAATACGTGCCCTGCTGGCCACCGCGTTATGACTGCTTTTGCAAAGGGGCCGCACCCTGAGCGTTTCCCGCAGCGAGCATTGCCTGGAGGGGCCTACCCCAGGCCTCCCTGCCGGGCGACCCTAACCCCAGGGCCCACTGCCCTGCCGCGGGAGCGCCAGGCCGGGCCTCAGCGGCGCCCAGCGCCCACTGCGCCCGTCGAGCCCAGTGGGCGGGGCTGCTTTAGCCGGG
>NW_007113788.1:150108-151093 GCF_000164805.1 Carlito syrichta | reverse complement strand
CCGGAGGGTCCGGGGGCGCGGGGGCTAACTGGCCTCTCCGCGCTGCCTCCGCAGGGGCCCGGCTTCCGGGCGCGGCCCTCGGGCGGACGGAGCCGGCGGGCGGCGGGGATGGGCCGCGGCGCTTCGGGAGCCATCGGGTGCTGGTGGAGCCGGCTGCGGCCGCAGGTAAGCGGACGCCGGGCAGGAGCACGGGCGCCGCGATGTCCCGGGTCGGGTGGGGGCGCCAGCTCCGTGTGGAATCTGTGTCCTCCCCATGCCACCCCAAAACCCAGGCTTGATGCGGACGCCAGTCAATTTCCAATGGAAACGAGTCAAAGCCTTATTTATTTTAAATTCAGGTTCTGTTATCACGCCAGGTGGTTTACATTGGGTTTTTTTGTTGTTGTTATGAAGTTTTAAATGTTTTTAAAGTTTAAGGGAACATGACCTTTTATCTAAGCTACTAGATTGGAAATTGAAAATTTTAAAATTTTTCTTAACTCTCCTATGTGGCACAGAGCCCAGCTCTAAACCCTCTCCTAAACCACTCTTCCCACCCCCTACCAGAACCTCTCATAAAACTCCAGAAGGGATAGCAAAAAGCACTTTTGAAAAAGGAACCCAGCCGGGCTCCGTGGCTCAGCCTGTAATCCCACGCCTTGGAAGGCTGAGGTGAGTGGATTGCCTGAGCCCGCGGGTTCGAGACCCACCTGGGCAACTTGGTGAGCCCTCATCTCTACAATAAATCAAAAATTAGCTGGGCTCGGTGGCTCAGCCTGTAATCCCGCGCCTTTGGGAGGCTGCGGTGAGTGGATTGCCTGAGCCCGCAGGTTTGAGACCCGCCTGGGCAGCGAGACCTCATCTCTACAATAAATCAGAAAATCAACCTGGCGTGGTAGCACATGCCTGTAATTCCGGCTACTCGCAAGGCTGAGGCGGAAGGATCACCGGAGCCTAGCAGGTGAGGCTGCAGTGGCCGCTCCCGGGCTGGGCGACCGAGTGAGAC